>NW_017675500.1:41658-55426 GCF_001879085.1 Nicotiana attenuata | reverse complement strand
ATCCCTTGTATTACAAAAGTATTAACGACTTACATTTATATTATTTACATAGTAAATACAAAAGTGATTTTTAATTTTGACCATATAGAGACCAACTTTGGTCGCTAACTGTAAATGAATTTAATTTAGCGACCACAGTTGGTCACTAACTGTACATGAATTTAATTTAGCGACCAAATTTGGTCACTAAATTTTAATCAGATTTATTTATATTTTATATAATATTTAAATTAATAATAAAAATTATTAAACGTTAGAACTGGGTCCCACCTTGGCGACCAACGTTGGTCTCTATTTCATTAAGCGACCAACTTTGGTCGCTAAATTTTGAATTATATTTATTTATATTTTATAATTTTTTTAAAATAAATATATATTTATTAAAATATTATAACTGGGTCCCATGTTAGCGACCAATGTTGGTCGCTATCAACTTATCCTTCAGTTAGCGACCAACTTTGGTCGCAAGTTTTAAATTATATATATTTATATTTTATAAGTTTTATAAAATAATAATAAAATTATTAAAAAAATTTATGTGGGTCCCACTTTAGCGACCAACATTGGTCGCTAATCTCAGTATATCTTGACCAAGCAAGTCTGACCAGTCCAGTCAACAGTTTGACTAAATTTGCGGCCAAATAGCGACCAACTTTGGTCGCTAAAGTATTTCAAATA
Organism: Nicotiana attenuata; assembly: GCF_001879085.1. Taxonomy (NCBI): domain Eukaryota; kingdom Viridiplantae; phylum Streptophyta; class Magnoliopsida; order Solanales; family Solanaceae; genus Nicotiana; species Nicotiana attenuata. Next base: position 54,748 of record NW_017675500.1, on the reverse strand, counting down.
TTTTTTTTATTATTTTCGGCAGTTTGGCGACCAACTTTGGTCGCTTTTCTTGACAGACCAAATTTGGTCGCTTTTTACAGGAATTCTAGTAGTGAAAGTGTCTCATTGGCACATATTGAGCATGCATACAATCGTATATATATCATCGAAAAAGGGTCAGCTTTGCCCCTTAACTATTACATTTGGTCTAATAATGCCCCCCATCCACCTATTGGGCCAAATATACCCTTCTGTTAAGGTTTTTTGGCTCACACATGCCCTTTAAGTTAACAGCCCACTTCAGCTTTTAAATCAAAATTATTTTTAATGACGTGGCATAATATTATTGGTTGTTTTAAAACCCACCCCAAATATGCCCAACCCACCCACCCGTTTGAGATCGACCCGACCCAACATATAGATTACCCACTAAAACACTATAACCCATACGACTGAAGCTCCCAGAAGCTCCCCAAACGACTGTCCAACATTGCATTCTTGTCTCTATTTTCAGGAGAAATCATCAACAATGTGGAATCATAAGTTGGTATATGTAGAATCTTTATTGAAGTGAAGAGGATCTTTTATAACTTCAAAACTTTCTTCCTCAATACTATCCAAATTTATTGTTCTGTTCATGTAACTGTAAATGGAATTCCACTAATTTATTTTTTAAAATTACACTTTCAATGCTAAGTACAATTCTATTCGCATCAAGATGACGAGGAACAAGCAGTTCGTTTGTTTTTCTTTTTTCGTTTTGGTTGAAACAGTAGAATCATGCTTGGTTTCAATGACCAGCATTTGCTTTGAGAGCCCTCGTTTTACTGTCCATCACAGTATTTTCCTTTTCAAACACTAGTATGTCACTAGCAACAAATTATAAATAGCCAAGTTAAAACAGCATCGACAGCTGCTGCATCTTCTTGCCATTGAGCTAAGAAACAGTAGTTCATGACCAGCAACAAAATTACAACCAACAGCAAATAAAACAGCATCAACAGCTACTACATCATCTTGCTATTCAGCCACATTGACTTTTCACGGACCCAGCTATAGAAGGCCAACAATAATTATAAACCAAAACGATTTGCATTTGGGGTAGTTTTTGTGGGTCAGTCGTACGGGGAGCTTCTGGGAGCTTCAGTCGTATGGGTTATAGTGTTTTAGTGGGTAATCTATATGTTGGGTCGGGTCGATCTCAAACGGGTGGGTGGGTTGGACATATTTGCGGTGGGTTTTAAAACAACCAATAATATTATACCACGTCATTAAAAATAATTTTGATTTAAAAGCTGAAGTGGGCTGTTAACTTAAAGGGCATGTGTGAGCCAAAAAACCTTAACAGAAGGGTATATTTGGCCCAATAGGTGGATGGGGGCATTATTAGACCAAATGTAATAGTTGAGGGACAAAGCTGACCCTTTTTCCGTATATATCATTGACTTTGGCAACTTGGACTTTGATAAAATTGGTAAAAAGCTAACGTACGATGTGAACAACACTCTCTTCCACTGTATCCCAAAGACTTTTCGCTGATTTTTCTTTCCTTTTTGGAAAAATGTTCGGATTTTACTTAATTTTTATTTGTTCCAATATAATTAAATTTTTTCAAAAAACCAAGAAGGTATTAATTATGTCTTTCCAAAGTTACCCTTGCTAATAAATGATCTAAACAACTTTCTAAAAACATATACTAACTTTTTATGAGTAAATTTAATAAGAAATAAAGGTTAATATAGTAAATAATATTCTTAATTAATGTTGTAAAGTAACTTTCTTAATATATTTGCAAAAGGCCAAGAAATCAAATAAAAGAGAGTTGGGGGAGTATTGCTCAACTATATCATTCGTTACTCCCTCCTGTCCACAATAAGTGACCAATTTGCTTTTAGCATGCCCATTAAGAAAATACTAAATTCTATACAAAAATACCTAGTATGACTAAACTACCCTTAGTTAANGTGCGTGGACTGTTTTGGGATGCTCAATATGATTATTATTGATGTTGTTGGGCTGTTTGGTGATTGTTTGGAATTAAGTGAAGTCATATATATAGGGGAGGTGTTGTCCGTTTCATCGTAAAATAGGTTGTGGTCGATACATATTAGTTATGACGCTTGAATGATAACTATAGTATCGTTTCTCTTATTGTAGACTAAGGAGTCGTGAAAATTGCATAGCTTGAGATTGGGGCAGTATATACAAGGTATGTGAGGCTATCCCTTTCCTTCCTTTGCACGACTCCGATTGTACATAATGTAATGAACGAGCTTCCAAAGATACTCTACTCTTAGAAGCTAGCAGTACTTACATTGTTTCCCCTCTTATGGAACGATTGATGTTGATGTTGCTTCTCTTAATTTTATGTTATCAATGTTATTGGTACTTCCTGATTCTTATAAGGTCCATGGTGAAGAGTTAGTCCTAATAACGTGTACACAGGATACCGACCTTACGTCACTCCGAAAGTTTTAGAACGTGAGTCCATGAGTCGAGCATGCATTATATTATGTATCTATTTTACTCTACCGAGCCGCGCTATAGACGGCCGAGTATGGTACCTATTGTGCAACCACTGATCAGTTGGGTTTTACCGAGCTCCACGTGGCCGGGTACGATTCTACCGAGCCTTATGATGGCCGGGTACGTTTTTACCGAGCCTATTACGGCCGGGTACGATATGATGATGATGATTCCCACAGAGGCGTATGTTTTAAAAGTTTATGTATATATACATATGTATCACGCATTTCATGTCAGTAGCCCTCAGAGGTACCCAGATGTTACAGGTTGTTTATTCTCTATCCCTGCTTACATTACTGTTCGTACTTATGGTTCCCTGCCTTACATACTTAGTACTTTAGTCGTACTGACGTCCTTTTATTTGTGGACGCTGCATGTCGTGTTGCAGGTCCTGATAGACAGGCAGGCGCAACTCCCCCACCATAGTAGGCTGTCCAGTTCAGCGGTGACTGGCGAGATCCCTTCTTCGGACTTGCCGTGGTCTTGGTATGCATTTTTGTTATAGACATTATGGGTATGTCGGGGCCCCGTTCCGGCTATGTTGCAACACTTATGTTCCTTTAGAGGCTCATAGACAGGTGTCGACTCATGTATAGTTTGGCAGGCCTTGTCGGCTGGTTTTTGTTGTATAGTCTCTCATGGTAGCGTGGTAGCTCGTACCTTATATATAGCTTCTTGATTGTCTAGTCATCCCATGTTATGTATGTTCATGCCATCATATTTTATTGTTGGTTGTCCACGACCCATGTCTACCATTTATATTGATCTCGTCAGCCCTAAAAGATAATAAAGAAGGTTAGGTAAAATGTATGTTGGTGCTCGGTAAGTATGGCCGGGTGCTAGTCATGGCCCTCCAGTTTGGTCGTAACATGACGATTATGATTGAGGATGGTGGTAGTGGGTGGTGATAGTTAATAATGGCGGGCGCTGGTAGTAGTTGTGACTGAGGAAGCTGGTGGGTGGGTGGTGGTAGGTTATAATGATGGGCAGTGCCGACTGTGGTTGTTGATGGTGATGGGGTGGTTAGTTGTGGTAGTTGAGGTGGATGAGTGTTGATTGTGGGTGAAAATGATGGTGGTCAGAGTGATGGGGATAGTGGGTGGTGATGGTCGATAATGGTGGCGACTATGATTGAGGAAGATGGTGGCGTGATGGTGGTGGTGGTGGGGTGGTGGTTGAGTATGGTGGTGGTGGCGGCATGGTGCTAGTTGACAATGGTAGGCGATGACGGCAGTTAATAATGAATATGTGATAGCATCTTAATGAAATTAACTCTCTGTTATAGATCTTAATCATACAGACCTATTCAGACCCTTTAAGTGGTTGTGAAGTTAAAAAAATAAACACACTTAATGATTAAGATTTGAATAATTAAGATTCAGACTTTAAAAATAAACGCACTTAATGTCTGAGATCTGAATGATCAAGATTCAGACCTCCATTAAGTGCAAACAAATGAGAGCTTAGCCTCTGTAATCACTCCTCTTTATAGAGGACAAGCACATAAGGAAACAAACATCAAGAATTTGATGACTTCTCCTCCCCTCAGGTTTAGCTTTATACAATTATCTATCTTCTGGTTTAAGATATTATATTTATTTTAATTTTTTAAAAGAATTAATATATTTATCATAAACATTATAAATTGACAAATTTACACCTAATAATAAACTCTTTTGCCTAACAAATGTTTTAAAATTTTAAATATAAATTCATTTGCGGTTCCCTAATCCGTAAAGAGTAGTTCCGTTTTCCTATTAAACATAAAATAAAACAAGTAAAGATAAAGAAATAGTTTGTATTACAATTTTGATCTTCCAATTATAATAACTATAAAACTCTTCTTTTCAGTGTTTACAATTACAGGAATATGTTAATAGAATTGTTAAAAAAAATTGTAATAAGGGAGATAAACGTAATATCACAAATCACAAGATCAGGTTAGTGTACAAAGCAAAAACTGAAGGAAGGTCTCTAAAATTATTCAAAAAAAAAATAAAAAATCTAAGCATTCAATCTCAAACTTGCAATATGTGAGAAGTCCAGAATATTATAAACATACACTTTTTGAAAATTCTTGCATAATTAATGAAGTACAATTGTGTTAGAACAACTCCTCATCCCGAAGGTCTAGTTGCCTTAAGGAACAACCTCAGCCAAAGGAGTGGAAAGAGGAGTTGGCAATGGAGAATTTCTACAAACTGGACAACTTGGATTCAACATGAGCCAAGGATCCACAGATTTCAAATGAAGTGGCGAAATCAGGAATTTCTTCAAGGTGGTCAAACTTGAAGAGTTAAAAAAATCCATGACAAACGGTGTTCAATATATATTATATACCTATAAAACCTAATATTTTACTTATATACGCAGTATAATTTTCCGACAAAGGGAGATCAATTGACCAACCTTACCAAAGTATAGCTTTGCCCCTGATTAATTCTTCCTTTTCAATTTATGTGAAGTATTATTTGATTGAGCATGATGTTTAAAAAAGAATTGAAAAGCTTTAAAATATATCATCTAAAACATGTTATAACATTTTGTTTACCCTAAAATTTGAGTAACAATTAAACTTATATTGTGGTTTTAAGGATATGTGATATGATCCAATACCAATTGATAAACAAGGAATTAAATAGACAAATTTGAGGATAAAATAAATCAAACCAGTATGCAATCCAAATCTCGACCTCGACCTATGATAGTCTCAAGGTGTGATAATAGGAATAGCAAATGATAAAGCAACTCTGATAAACAGGTTCTTTATTTGAATCAAAACTTTACTTACATCTTCACCAAGTTTTTCTAAGTCTTTTCTTCTCTCCATCTCTTCTCTTTCACCATCCGTTGAGTCAATTTCGTTAGTACCAAAACCGAATTTCGCCTCTTTCCGCTTCATCTCATCCGAATCAATGGCGAAAACCTCCAAAACCGTCCCAAAAAAGGAGAAACCTTCTTCATCTTCTTCCCGGCCGACCGGTGACAAAACGCTGGTGGAATTGCTCCCTCACAAGTACGTTCCCGGCCCTTGTGTTTTAAAAAATAACTTCAAAGTCGAGAACCCTCTGTCGATCCCTGGCCGATGTGAACATGTATCGAGGTATATTTTCTCGATAACGGCGAAACAGCTCGAGGCTGTAAAGAAAGACTGCAACTGGGGGGCCGAGGTCATGGAACAAATCCCTGCTCCCGAAGAAAGTATCACCACTCACGTGGAGGGGTTTCTAAGTGTTTAAACTTACCCCTTCACATTGGGTCCTCTTGACCCAGTTATCCTCGATTTTTGCAAGATGTACCAGGTTACCCTCGGCCAGGTGCATCCCTCATTCTGGCGTATAGTGATCATGCTCCGCTGCTTCTCTGGCAAGGCCAAGAGGTTGGAATTCACTCTCATCCACCTCATACGGTTGTATCGTCCTCGACTTTTTTGAGGATTAATTAAGCTCCAATGCCGATCAACGAAGTCCTTTTTTGCAAGCATCGATGAAGACAAGGACCGAAGTTGGATGAGCCGGTTTGTGCAGGTAAGGACCTGTGACCTCATCCCCGAGGAGAAACTGCCATTCCCCGAGAAGTGGAACCCCGATCGTAAGTAATGTATTACCCATTAATCTTCGTACTCTATTTTTTGCTTTATGTAATACTTTCATCTGTTATGCAGCGGTTGCTTGGATGCCTCATGCGATCCCTGACCTCGAAGACTGGGTTCGAAAGCTGGCTGCGACTTCCTCCCATGCCGAGCGCTGCTGGCGTGACTTGGCAAGGGGAAGATGGGAGGCCAAGAATCATGATAAGTTTATCATGCAATCCTCTGATGACCTTTTCTGTAGCGTTTCTCTTAGTTCACACTTGACTCCTTTTTATGCAGGCCTCGGGAACGTTGCTGAGATGAGTCTGGCCCCGCCTAGGGAAGAGGTGGCTCCCAAATCGGCTAAGGACAAGAAAAGGAAAAGGGCCTCACCTTCCGACACCCCGAAGCCTAAGAAGAGCAAGGCTCGTAAGTCGAAGGACGACTCCGCCGCTCTATCTGCCGACGTAGCCCAAAAGCTACAAGATGAAGAAGAGGAGGGGGAAGATGTCGGTTATGAGCTGGTGCCTCGAAAGAGGGGGAGCGTCGAAGCTTTAATAGTGGCAGGGCTAGTGATGGTCGAGGAGACTCACCCTCGGACCGAGAAGGTCTCGGAAGGTACTCCGAGCAAAGTCCCCAAGTCATCGGGGGTAAAAGATACTTCCTACCGTGATAAACAAACGGCGAGTGTGCTCGAAGGCTCCGGTAGTAGGGCTCTTCAAAAGGTAGAGAGTGCCCCAAGTGACTTGCTTGGGGCGGTCACTAGTGATGATTCACCGCCCGACCCTGAATTTTCTAAAGGGTAATTTCAGGAGGCTCGATCTATGGAGACCCCCGAAGTGGGAACGACCCACGATGGGGAAGACATATTCCGTGGCTGCCTTGCGGGGGTCGATGATGTTTCCGACCTAGATGCGATGATGGTTTTGACGATGCCCATCGTCTCCTGAACTAGGTAAACTTCATTCCCCGTTATTACGTTTGCTTTTATTTCCTTCTTGTTGATTTCTTCCCTTTCTCCATAGGTTGTGGTGCTTCATCGGGAAGCGTTCACTGATAAGTTAGGATTTTAACGTATTTTATGCCCCTACTTGCCTATGCTTTTAGTATAAAGTGCTACAAAATAGCCCCAAAATGCTCACAGGTTGTGCTTGATTGCAGGTTTGATCGACAAAGTGACGAAATGTCAAAGATCGGCTCAAAAAGGAGTGAAACCTGCTCAAGTATCAATGACCAAGAGAATTGAGGAAAAAGGGCCTAGTGCGGACCGCGCAAAAATGGATGTGGCCGCACTAGGAGGTTCAGAGATATGGCATATTCAGTGGAAGTACTACGCGGTCGCGGTTGGATTCTCGCGGTTCACGGTCAGGTTACGCTGCCGCTTCATATTTTTGTGCGGTCCGCGTGAACGAGATTCAGAGAGTTGAATTCTTGACAATTTCAAGCAATGCGCTCCGCGCTCATTTATGTGCGGCCGCGCCAACCTCCATCGCGGCCGCGCTGCATTTCCACGAAGTCCGCGGTCCTCAACTTCAGAGAAGCAGAAACCAGAAGTTCAAGAGCCAGTGCGGCCGCGGTCCTTTTTGCGCGGTCCACGCTGACCCCACAGGGGTATTTTTGTCCAGTTTTTCCAGCCTAGTATAAATAGAATATTTTACCATTTTTAGGTTAAGTTTTATGTTCTGAACGCAGTTGAGCTCGTAAGACTCGATATTGTAGCCATTTTTGGCACTATTGCGCTTTATTATTGTAGTTTCTTCTTAGTAATTAATTAATATGCTTAGTTCTTCATCTATTTCTTCAATTTCTGTACCTAGCATGAGTAGCTAAACCCATTAGCTAGGGTTGTGGCTCAACCCTAGTGTGAGTAATTGATGGGTGTTGCCATCTAAGGTTAGATTGATATTGGGTGTTTGTTATTTGGGTTGATTTTAGGTTTTAATTAAGGATTGGTGGTTGCAAACACTGATTCTAGCTTTGTGGGTTTAACTCTTCTTGAGAAAGAGAGTCCGTGACCCCAAAATTGACCCAACAAGGAATTGGGATGGACTCATGAGGAATGATAGTCCCAATTAACGGGTTAAACCTCGAGAGAGTAATCACCCTACTTGAACCCTAGTTGCTTGATCTAATTGGCCTACCCAATTGGTCTCGAGAGAGTCAATTAGGCAAAATCACTCTCTCTACCGAGAGGTGTGAGAGTGGGTACAATTTTGCAACGGTTATAGCATAAGCCCCAAATATGTCAATCTATCCTTAGTAACATCTACCCGTCAATTAGCCACCTAGGTGATGCCATGACCCTAGTGCCTTTCTCTATATTAAATACAACTTAGCAATATTCTCGTAGCATAATTTAGCTTTAATCATTAGTTTTATAATAGTAGTTATAAAAATCAAAAACCAAGAATGTTGAAGTGACATTAGGAGTACAAACACATCTCTAGACTAGACAGAAAATCCAACTCCACTACTAGCTCCCTGTGGAAACTCGATCCCGAACCACTATTCGGGTAAAAGCTATTGCGACCCGCTCTTCCTACCTTAGTGTAGCGTCGAGTCGGCAACAATCAACTTTTTGGCGCCGTTGCCGGGGAGCTTACGGTGTTGACTATCTGTTTGGTTAGTTTTGTATTTTGCTTCTCTTTCCTTCTTATTTACTAATTTTATTTGTGTCGATCATTCAGGTACTATGGCTTTAAATGCTAATGACCCTATTGGCAATGCCATGACGGGGGAGGAGGTAGAAGATATTGATCATGATGAGATACCTCAAGCTCCACGTAGAGGCCGTCAGGCCAATGACAACAATTCTATTCCAGACCCTCCTCCGCCACCGCCAAGTGCAGTCGCAAGAGTTCTCCCAAATCAAGGGTACACAAGTGCTATTGTTCCTCCCCGAATCTGGGCGGGGAACCTTTAAATCACAAATGTCATGTTGAACTTGCTCGAGCAACGAGGATATTTTACGGGCCCCTCCGATCAAAATGCATACAAGAACTTGAAGGGGTTCGTAGATACATGCTGGGGCAGCAAACAAACAAACGTGTCAGAGGATGCGTTGAGATTGAGGCTTTTCCCGTTTTCTCTTCGGGGTAAAGCGTTGGATTGGTTAGAAAGGCTCCCAAATCATTCTATCACCACATGGGATGAATTGGTGGACAAATTTATTGCCAAGTTCTTTTCTCCAAGTCATATGGCGGCTCTTCGGGATGAGATTCTAGCTTTCAAGCAAATGCCAACGGAACCTTTGCACAAAATATGGGAAAGATATAGAACAATGGTGAAGGAGTGCCCTAATAACGACATGACCGAGGCAATGATACAACAAACCTTTTATCGGGGCATCAACACCATGAATCAGTGCATTGTGAACCAATTGGCCGGAGGGAACTTTATGAAACTTTCTTACCAAGAGGCATGTGAAGTACTTGATAAAATGGCCAACACCTCTTCGGCATGGCAAAGCCGAGCGAATGTGCCCCAAGGTGACCCCACGGTCATCCATTTACATAAGGAATTGAACAATCACGGCCAAGCTATTGTCGAGCTTACCACAACTATGAATCAATTGGCGAAGGCGCAATTGCAACAAGTCCAAAACCCGCGCCAAGTCAATGCAATGGAAGGTGTTTCTATGTTAAAAAGGAGGCAAAGAGGGCAACAACAACCTCAAGGTAATTGTGAGCAATTTGACAACAACAATGATGGTGGTGGTTATTCGAATGAGTGCTATGATGATCAAAGCGAGGAATGTCAATATGTCAATAACTACCAAGGGAATAGAGGAAATCAACAATGGCGCTCCCAAGGAAATTGGGGAAATCAACAAGGTGGCAGTAATTGGAATAACAACAACCAACAACAAGGTAGCGGCAATTAGAGCAACAACAATTGGGGTAACCAAGGTAATAATCAAGGCAATTGGAACGGGTAATAATTGGAACAACAACAATGGTCAAGGCGGGTGGAATAACAATGGAAATCAAGGAAACCGGGGGCAAGGTTTTCAATGGCCCCCGATGTATCAACAACCGAACAATCCGCCTCCATTTCAATCACACTTCGGGTAGTGATATGGGAAGAATAGAAATGATGTTCGAACAAATGATGAAGAAGAACCAAGACTCCGATGCTCAATTGGCTTCCAAAACACATCTATCCGGAACCTAGAAGTGCAACTAGGCCAAATTTCTCAAGTGATACGGTGGTGAACCCGAAGGGAGGTAACAATCATGTGATGGCCATCACAACGAGAAGCGGAAGAGGCGGTGATGTGCATGCCTCGAATGAAGATCGAGTTGTGGATGATGATGTTGGGGTTCAGGAAGATGTGGGTCCTTTGATTGTTGAAGATGTGGTTGAGACAAATGTGAACAATGAGGTGAGGATAGATATTGATGAGGCCGAGGTGGAAACTCAAGAGGCCGTGAACCCGTCTAGGGAGCACATAATCGACATGCCGGAGCCGGTGGTGCCAAAAGCCAAGGCACCTTTGCCTAGACCACCTCCACCTTATCCTCAGCGTTTAGCAAACCAAAAGAGTGACAATCAGTTCAAAAAATTCATAGATATGATGAAAAGCCTTACAATCAACGTGCCTTTGGTGGAGGCACTTGAACAAATGCCGGGCTATGCGAAGTTCATGAAGGATTTGGTCACAAAGAAGCGTTCCATGGATTGTGAAACAATAAAGATGACTCACCAAGTCAGTGCGATAGTGCATTCTATGAACCCGAAGATTGAGGACCCTGGAGCTTTTACTATCCCTTGCACTATCAGTAGTGCGGAGTTTGCTAAGGCCCTTTGTGACTTGGGGGCTAGCATTAATTTGATGCCTTATTCAGTCTTCAAGACTTTGGGAATTGGGCAACCTAGGCCAACCTCGATGAGACTTCAAATGGCGGACCGGTCGATGAAGCGGCCTTTGGGTATAATTGATGACGTACTTGTCCGGGTGGACAAATTCATATTGCCGGCCGACTTTGTCATATTGGATTGTGAAGTGGACTTTGAAGTGCTGATTATTGTTGGAAGACCTTTCCTAGCTACGGGGAATGCCTTGGTTGATGCTGAAGCGGGTGAGTTGACATTCCGAGTGGGAGATGAGAAGGTGGTATTCCATGTTTGCAAATCAATGAGACAACCCAATAGCACAGAAGTGTGTTCACTTGTGGACATTGTCACATCTGTGATAGTGGATGACACAAGTTCCATGATAAATGTTGAAGATCCTCTTGAGGCCGTGCTTCTTAACATGGATGTCGATGATGATGCTAGTAGAGTGGAGTGCGTGACTGCATTGCATGGTATGGGTTCATATTCATATGAGCCTAGGAAGTTATCTTTGGATCTTGAAAACCGCAAAACTCCACCAACTAAGCCATCCATTGAGGACCCACCGGTGTTGGAGTTGAAGCCACTTCCTCCACACCTCAGGTATGAATTTTTAGGCTCAAATTCAACTCTTCCAGTTATTCTTTCTTCTTGCCTTACCCACTTGCAGGTTGAGGCCACTTTGGAGGTGCTTCAAAGGCAAAAAAGGGCAATAGGATGGACTCTGGCGGACATTAGGGGAATAAGCCCCGCATTTTGCATGCACAAGATCATCTTGGAGCAGGATGCAAGGCCCTCCCTTGAACATCAAAGAAGACTAAACGAGGAGATGCAAGAAGTGGTAAAGAACGAGGTTATCAAGTGGCTTGACGCTGGTGTGGTTTATCTAATCTCCGATAGCTCGTGGACTTCTCCGGTCCAATGTGTGCCAAAGAAAGGAGGGATAACGGTGGTGACCAACGACAACAATGAGCTTATTCCCACTCGAACCATTACCGGGTGGAGAGTTTGTATGGACTACCTGAAACTCAACAAGGTGACCCACAAGGATCATTTTCCTTGCCATTTCTCGATCAAATGCTTGATCGTCTTGCGGGGCGAGCATCTATTGTTTTTTGGATGGATACTCGGGCTACAATCAAATCTTAATTGCCCCGGAGGACCAAGAGATGACTACTTTTACATGCCCCTATGGTACCTTTGCTTTCTCCCGGATGCCATTCGGGTTGTGCAATGCTCCAGCGACCTTCCAACGTTGCATGATGGCTATTTTCACCGATACGGTGGAAGACATATTGGAGGTCTTTATGGATGACTTTAGTGTGGTTGGTGACTCTTTAGAAGAATGCTTGGTAAATTTGGATAGAGCCCTGGCCCAATGTGAAGAAACTAACCTCGTTCTCAACTGGGAAAAATGCCATTTTATGATCAAAGAAGGTATAGTGTTGGGTCACAAGATTTCTAAGCATGGGATTGAGGTAGACAAGGCGAAGATCGAGGTGATTTCAAGGCTCCCTCCCCCTACTTCTGTCAAAGGGGTGAGGAGTTTTCTTGGGCATGCCGGGTTCTACCGGCGGTTTATCAAAGACTTCTCGAAGGTTGTGAATCCACTTTGCAAATTGCTAGAGAAAGATACCAAGTTTGTTTTCGATGAAAAATGCATGGAGGCCTTTGAACTTTTAAAGCACAAGTTGACCACTACCCCTATCATAACCGCACCTAATTGGAGTTTACCCTTTGAACTAATGTGTGATGCTAGTGATGTTGCAGTGGGGGCGGTGTTGGGTCAACGGGTTAACAAAATGTTCCATCCCGTGTATTATGCAAGTAAGACTATGAATGAAGCTCAACGGAATTACACGGTGACGGAGAAGGAGCTATTGGCCATTGTATTTGCCATGGAGAAATTTAGACCATATCTTATGGGGGCCAAGGTGATTGTGCACACGGACCATGCCGCCCTTAGATATTTGATGACTAAGAAGGATTCCAAGGCAAGATTGATGAGATGGGTGTTACTCCTTAAAGAATTTGATTTAGAAATAGTGGACCGGAAGGGAAGTGAGAACCAAGTGGCGGACCATTTGTCCCGGTTGGAGGAAGAAGGGAGGCCATGTGACGGCCTTGAGATAAATGATACATTCCCCGACGAGCAGCTTCTTTCTTTGTGTCAATGTG
>NW_017675500.1:29538-41451 GCF_001879085.1 Nicotiana attenuata | reverse complement strand
GTGAGAACGACTTCAAAGGTCTTGAGTTGCGGTTTCTATTGGCCGACTTTGTTTAAAGATGCTAGTGACTTGGTAAAGAGATGTGATGCATGCCAAAGAGCCGGCGGAATTTCAAAAAGGGATGAGATGCCTCTCAATACGATTCTCGAGGTGGATATTTTTGATGTTTGGGGCATCGATTTCATGGGTCCTTTCGTGAGCTCTTGTGGGAACACTTATATTCTCGTGGCGGTGGACTATGTCTCAAAGTGGGTTGAAGTCGTAGCTTTACCCAACAATGAAGCCCGGAGTGTTGTGGCATTCTTGAAAAAGAGTATCTTCACAAGGTTTGGCACCCCTCGTGCTATCATTAGTGATGGGGGGTCTCACTTTGGCAACAAGGCTTTTGATTCATTTCTTGCCAAGTATGGAGTAAATCACAAAGTGACCACCCCCTATCATCCTTAAGCTAGTGGTCAAGTGGAAGTCTCCAACCGAGAAATAAAGAGTATCTTGTCCAAGACGGTCAATGCTAATAGGATCGATTGGTCAAAAAAGTTGGATGACGCCTTATGGGTGTACCGGACGGCTTACAAGACCCCAATTGGTATGTCCCCGTACCGGTTGGTGATTGGGAAAGCTTGCCATCTTCCGATAGAATTGGAGCACAAAGCTATGTGGGCCTTGAGAAAGTTGAACTTGGAATGGGATGTTGCAGCGAATCTCCGTGTTGAGCAACTTAATAAGCTTGATGAGTTTAGATTTCATGCCTACTCCAGCTCGTCCTTGTATAAGGACAAGATGAAGTATCTTCACGACAAATATGCTCGAGACAAGGAATTCAAAATCGGTGATATGGTTCTGCTTTTCAACTCCCGGTTACGTCTGTTTCCGGGAAAGCTCAAATCAAAGTGGAGTGGGCCATTTGAAGTTGTGTTCGTGACCTCATTTGGTGCTCTTGATCTAAGGAACAAGAATGGTGAAATATTCAGAGTCAATGGACATCGTGTGAAGCATTATCTTGGGAAGATTGATGATAGCCACATGGTGGCTATGGTACATTTAAAATGATGTGTTGGTAACCCGCGTCGTGCCGCGACGTTAAATCAGGCGCTTCTTGGGAGGCAACCCATGTCTTTTTCCTTTTCTTTGATTTTCTTTGTAGTTTAGGATTTTTGAGCTAATTGGTTGTGAGATGTTGCAGGAATTGTGTTGATGCAATGCAAATCAAGTTGGAACAAAGGGCACAGTCTCTGAAGTTTGCCAGTGCGGCCGCGGTACACTTTTGCGCGGTCCGCGCTGGCATGTTCCAAAAATATTGCTCTCTGAAGTTTTCCACCGCGGCTGCGGTCAAATTTGTGCGGTCCGCGGTGGACCTTCACGTCCGCGGTACACTTTATCGCGGTCGCGCCAAGGTTGCCTTCTGAAACTTCATATGTTGAAACCCCAGCGCGGTCCGCGGTCGCTTTTGTGCGACCGCGTTGGTAGGTGAGTATGGGGCCCACAGTTTTTCTATAAATAGGGCCCAAGGGTCTCATTGTACCCTTTTCGCAATTTGAAAACCCAGAGCCCTAATTCTACTGTTCATCCTTTCCTAAGACCAATTTTCTGACTTGCTTGGACTAATTGCATTCAATCTTCACAAACTTGGTAACATTTCATGCATTTGTGATTAATTAATTTCATATTTTCATTTTTTACGGCTTGCCCAGTAGTTTTAGCTTCTGCTTTTTATTTAATTGTTAGTTTAGGATAGTTTAAAACCGGGGTATGTGCTGAATGTGCTTAATCAATGGGCGAACTGAGTAGGGACAAAGTAGGTGTAAAAACTTGAACAAGAATGGCAAAAATGCAACCCTAACTTAGTGCCCGTAAACCCTAGCTCAGCATGGACCGCGGTCGCCTTTGCGCGACCGCGCTGCCCTGACGCGGTCCGTGTTGCTTTTCTCTGCGGACCGCGGTGCTCTTTTGATTGCAAGGCAAATTCTACCAGCGCGACCGCGGTCACTTTTATGTGGTCCGCGCTGGTCCACCGCGGCCGCGACCCCTTTGTGCGGTCCGCGGTGGGAGATTCAGAGGGTTGTGATTTTGGGCCTTTGCCCAGCGCGGACCGCGGTCACTTTTGCGCGGTCCGCGGTGCTATGTTCTGCAACCTGTTCTGCAATTGTGTACTGCAATTATCTCTGCAATCTATTTCATTCACCTGTTTCACTGCATGTGCTTAAACAAACAATGTTAGATGCTTATCTTTGCAGATAATGGTTAAACAAAGGGGCGGCAAACAATCACAACAACCCGGGAGAGGTGGTTCCTCCCGAGGGGGTAAAGGAAAGAGAATAGCAAAACTCACTCCCCAGGCTAGGGAGAACATAAAAAAGACCCGGAAATTGATAAAAGCTGCTGATAAGGCTGCTTCTCATTCGTCGGGGAGTGAGTATGTGCCCTCCAAAGACATCTCCTCCGATTCAGTCCCAACTCATATAACCGACCCCCTCCACCTAGTTGATACCCCTCCACCATCACCCACCTCCAAAATACCAGTGACTGTAGTCTCGGATTCATCTGACGAGTCCGCAGCCGGTAGTGGGAAATACTCCACCTCCCCCACAGCTTCATTATTTGGGGAGAGTGCATGCAGAGATGAGGGAGGTGAGCCTCAGATTGGGGGAATTGCACGAACTAGGAAAGCCGAAGAATGGGAAGATCGATTTGTCAGTCAAGTAGCATTTCACAAGTTTAGGGAGTGGTGGCCGGTGAGGAAGTTGATTCCGGAGAGGAGTTTTATTGACACTGACCTCTTACCCCACAACCCTAATGTGCAGAGGGAGTTCAGAACTAGATGGGGCTGGGAGTTTTTCATGGAGAAGTGCATAGATGATAATGAGCACATGGTCAGGGAATTCAATTCTAATGTGGCTCACATTGTCAAGGATACTAAGGTGACCAAAGTTCGAGACAAAACAATGTTGTTTGATGGAAAATCATTGAATGAGTACTTGGGTTTCCGGGATGAAGATGAGTCGCTTTATCTGGCCAAGTTAGGGATGGGTGAGGAAGTCCATCCTTGGGTGGCCCAGTACTTGGCAATCCCAGGTACTGTGCCAGAGTGGTTGCAAGCAGGGAAGAAAATATTCTGGAAGACCTTCAACTTTGAGGCTCGAGGGTGGTTGACGTTTGTATGCAGTCGGCTTGATCCTTCTACCCACGATCAGACTATTCCACTTACTGGGGCGGTTCTTGTTGCATCTATTATGGCCGGGTACCCTATCAATGTGGGCAATGTGATGACCCGTGTGATTTCTGCTGTGGGACAAGAGCATGACCGGAATTACCCTTTTCCCAACACCCTTTCAATGTATTTCCGGGACCTGGAGGTGGAGAAGAAGAGATATGATGTTAAGACCAAGCCTGTGGCTCCTTACTCTTGGTACAGTATGCAGGGTCCGGACAACCCTAAGTCCAAGAACTACCAGCGACCTGCTTCTGCCCCAACTGGCCAGTCTGAGGAGCCAGTTGCGGTAGAGCCTTCCACCGAGCCTGCTGCCACTACAGGAGTAGACTTGCCTCCAGGACCTTCTTCTACTTCTGGTCCCAGTTCTTCAGCAGGCCCGGGAGTGCCATCTTCCAGGACTCATCCCTTCACTGCCCATCAGTTGAGTCAGACATTGGCTAGCTTGAACAACTGGATGTCAGCTGCAACATCCAAGTTGTCCACATTGTCTTCCAGTATTCAGACCCAATCAGCACCTCAGCCAGCTCAGATTCCTCAGTCCATTGAGGACACTTTGAAGAAGCTCCTGGAGAACCAGGAAAGGATTATGAAAACACAGGCTACTTTGACTACAGTTGTAGAGTCACATGGCAAGGCTCTGAAGGAGCTTGCCAAGGAGCAAAAGAAGATGAGGAGATCACGGGCTTCCAAAGAGTCTGTGAAAGAGCTAAGGAAAGATGTGGACAAGCTATTGGCAGACCGGATGCCTTTAGACTTGTTATTTGGGGATCCAGCCCCTCCAGCAGCAGCACCAGTGCCACAGCCACAGCAGGAGCAGGCACCTAGGCAACCTAGGAAGAAGAGGAAGCTCCCCAGCACAGCGGATGCAGTTATTGAGGTGGAAGTCCCACAGGAGACCTCCTCTAGTTTGCCTCAGGATGCACCTGACATCCAACCGGTCCAGGAACAGGCCCCAGTCCCAGCAGTTGAACAGCAGGAGGTCGGGAGCCAGTCTGAGGCTCCCACACATACGGAGGACTTGGGGACCACTGATGATCCCATACAGACGGACCAGGCTTAGGGAGCCCCTATATCCTTTCTTATGACTTTTTGATGCTTAGTTTGATAGTTGGCATTGGGGACAATGCCAGCTTTTATTCGTGGGGGTGCGCCCAACTTTTTTGTTTATCCGGATGACTGTATATATTTGACTCAGTTTTTGTTCCTTTTGGTTAATTTTCTATTTGGTATGTATATAACTTTACATTCAGTACTTTTTATCTTCTATTTTGGTCTGTATATAAAGTTAAGTTACATTTTGTATATATTCATCCCCCGTTTGTATATTCTAATTCCCTATTGTACATATTCATTCTATTTTCTATTTTCGCAAAAAAATTTCATTTTTAGCTTTATAGTTAGGCTCGTAGCCTCTTGTTTTGTTTTTGACGCTTCCAATAAGCCCTTGGTTTTCTTAAGGCCACGGTTCTTTCCAAGGGCGGAGTATTGTGTGAGCCGGGTGGCTCTTCCCGATGATGGATGGAGTGACAACCTTCTTAAGGGTTTGAGTCCGTTTCTTTGATTTTTCTTTTGTTTTTGATAGTTGTAGTTAAGGGTACCTCAAGCAAAGCTTCACTTGGGCCTAGCACATTTGTTTTTGATCTCATGGTCAAAGACATAATGTTGTGTTTAGGATGGTGAAAGTCATGGCTTTGAGACTCTTGCGTTGACCAAACAATCATCATGTGGTCTTTTCGGACCATTATGTGCTTGAATCATAACTAAGGTCGTTGTGGGCCCTCGACTCGATGTCTTTAGCAATCCCCTAGCGTGTGTGGTGAGGAATCGAATTGTGAGTCCAAGTCCCAAGCCAATGGTCTAGAACTAGCCCTGAATGTTTGTTGAGGCGAAATCCTAGGTGAAATTTTACTTGAGAAGTGATTATAGGCTCTCCTTGATCCGAATGTTAAGTTGAACAATTCCATAGCCTACCAAAGAGATGATCCCTAGTTAACCCTTTTGAGCCTTAAACCTTTTTCTTTCAAGAACCAATGCTACAAGCCTATACCCGGTCTAAATGATTACCCTCTCTTGGCACCCAAATCTTCCCTTGAGGAATGGCAAATGTCTAAGTTTGGGGGGAGAGACAAGAAAGGAAACAAAATGGTAGAAAGGTACAAAAGCAAAAGAAAAATGAAGGCAATGAAAAAAGCAAGAAAAGAAAAAGACAAAAAGAAAGTCCAATGTGAACAAGAATAAAAAGGGATTCAAGGAAAACAAAAGTGAAAAAGGTGTGGAAAAAGTAGAAAAAGGAGAAATATTTTGAATTGCATAAGAAAGAGTGACAATGTGTCTCTCTAACCCCTTGTAAAGAAGTGAAATACTCAAAAGAGTCAAGAGAGTTGTGCGAAAATGAATCAAAAGAAGTGCTTAAGGGAAGATTGAACTTACTTGAATAAAAACATGTCCTACCCTTACCCAAAATCCTTCACAATGACTCCACAAAAGCCCTATAGGATCTTGAGTTGAAGGAAACCTACATTAGTGGATACTTACATAAGGGGCAAGCATATGGTACCTAGAGCCGGACTTGTGACCTTCTTCTTGAGAGAGATGAGTGAAACTCCATCAACCTCGATTTGTGTGTTAATACTCTAAAAGGTGAGGTTTGCTTAGGGAGAGAGTTGAGGATGTGTGAGTTTGGGTTCCACAATGACCAAAGTAATTGAGAGAAGTTCTTTGATGAAATGTGTCAACTCTTGATGCTCTTGTGTCACACTTGATCCATGATTTTTCAAAGTTTAAATGTGTTAATGATGCATTCGTATTGAGGGCAATTGTTAGTCCCAATTGATGCTTGTTGAGGTTGCTTTAGGATAGCTGGAATTACTTGGATTTTCCTTTAAGGGGTGGGTCTTATTTTGTTTGCTTGAGGACAAGCAAAGGTTTAAGTTTGGGGGAGTTGATAAGTCGGGATTTTAACATGTTTTGTGCTCCAACTTGCCTATGCTTTGGTTATGAATTGCTACAAAATAATCCCAAAATGCTCACAAGTTGTACTTGATTGCAGGCTTGATCGACAAAGCGACGAATATCAAAGATCGGCTCAAAAAGGATGGAAACCTGCTCAAGTGTCAATGACTATGTGAGTTGAGGAAAAAGTGCCTAGTGCGGACCGCGCAAAAGTGGATGTGGCCGCACTAGGAGGTTCAGAGAGTGGCATGTTCAGTGGAAGTGCTACGCGGCTGCGATTGGATTCTCGCGGCCCGCGGTCAGGCTACACGGCCATTTCACACTTTTGTGCGGTCCGCGTGAACGAGATTCAGAGAGTTGAAGTTTTGGCAATTTCAAGCAATGCGCTCCGCGCTCCTTTATGTGCGGCCGCGCCAACTTCCATCGCGGCCGCGATTTACTTTGTCGCGGTCCTCAACTTCAGAGAAGCTGAAATCATAAGTCCAAGAGCCAGCGCGGCCGCGGTCCTTTTTGCGCGGTCCGCGCTGACCCGTAGGGGTATTTTTGTCCAGTTTTTCCAGCCTAGTATAAATATAATATTTTACCATTTTTAGGTTAAGATTTATATTCTGAACACAGCTGAGCTCGTGAGACTCGATATTGTAGCCATTTTTTGCACTTTTGCTTTTTATTATTGTAGTTTCTTCTTAGTAATTAATTAATATGCTTAGTTCTTCATCTATTTCTTCAATTTCTGTACCTAGCATGAGTAGCTAAACCCTTTAGCAAGGGTTATGGCTCAACCCTAGTGTGGGTAATTGATGGGTGTTGCCATCTAAGGTTAGATTGATATTGGGTGTTTGTTATTTGGGTTGATTTTAAGTTTTAATTAATGATTGGTGGTTGCAAACACTGATTCTAGCTTTGTGGGTTTAACTCTTCTTGAGAAAGAGAGTCTATGACCCCAAAATTAACCCAACAAGGAATTGGGATGGATCCGTGAGAAATGGTAGTCCCAATTAACGGGTTAAATCTCGAGAGAGTAATTACCCTACTTGAACCCTAGTTGCTTGGTCTAATTGGCCTACTCAATTGGTCTCGAGAGAGTCAATTGGGCAAAATTATTCTCTCTACCGAGAGGTGTGAGAGTGGGTACAATTATGCAACGGTTATAGCATAATCCCCAAATATGTCAATTTATCCTTAGTAGTTTCCACCCGTTAAATAACCACCTAGGTGATGCCATGACCTTAGTGCCTTTCTCTATATTAAATACAATTTAGCAATATTCTCATAGCATAATTTAGTTTTAATCGTTAGTTTTATAATAGTAGTTATAAAAATCAAAGAAAACCAAAAATGTTTGAAGTGACATTACAAGCACAATCGCATCTCTAGACTAGACAGATAATACAACTCCACTACTAGCTCCCTGTGGAAATTCGATCCCGAACCACTATTCGGGTAAAAGCTATTGCGACCCGCTCTTCCTACCTTAGTGTAGCGTCGAGTCGACAGCGATCACTCTCCCCTAACCCTAGCCGCCGTCACCGGAAAAAACCCCGTTCCATGGGATTTCTCTATGATTTCAGGCCCCCACCGGCCTCTTACCTCTTCTGTTTGTTCGATTTCTTCGTGGTTTGAAGGAATCTCAAAAGACTCAACTCAGAGTCGACCTAAACTCTTCATTTTTGATAAACTTGGTTTGTGTTCATCGTTATGTTTGTGAGTTTTGTTATCTTTATGATTATGGCTTGAAACTCTGGTTCTTAACTGGATTTTTCTCATCTTGCTCCATTTTTCAAAACCCTAATCTCTTTCTACTTGAGTTTGTTCAGATCCTTGTAGCTCTGAGATGATCTTAAGTTTATCTGGTATTTTCTTCGAAAAACCTTCTATTTTTCCTTATTATTAATCGATTTCAATGTTTTCTAAAACTAGGGTTCTTCTTAAGTTCTCTGCAAAAAGGTTCTAAAGTTTATAAGTGTTTGAATCTGATTATCTTTACTAGTTTTACTGATTTTTCATGCCTATGTTCTAATCCCTTGTTTGTTTAATTATTTTACTGTTCGCTTCAATATTTTCCCGTTATTCTTTGTTTTGTCAATTAGCAGAGGATAATTGATTTTATCCGCCTAGTTAGGGTTTGGAATCATATCTTTCTGTTGAAATTAGTACTTCTCTGTGATTTTTACCTATTTTCCTTATTTATGACTCCTAATTGGTACTACTTTCCTTAATTAGTTTATTAGCCTAATTTCTAGGTTTTGATTTACTCTAACCGACTTATAAATGGCCTATGACTTATTTCCTGCTTTATTTGAATCCCAATGTGGGGCTGGTAATTGATTCTCCTTCTTTTAAGGTGTCTTTCCCGGATTCTGTTTGTACTAATTAGTTGGGTTTAGCCCCAATTAAATGACTGATTTTTATTTGTATACCTTATTTATGAACTATATTATTCTTTGCCTTTTTTGTTTTACCTTGCTAAGTGCTATATAAACCCCATTCTGATTTCTTTCAAACACACGAACACACTCAGAAAGTCACACCCACACACAAACTCTTGCTCTTATTCACACACACTCTCTATTGCAAATCTTTCTGTTACTTGTGTTTGCTGCACTGTCCAGCCGGCTGAAAGCCAAGGCTAGACTATTGGATTTTGCATACTTTCACCTTCCTGTTTGCTATCTCTTAACTAGTATGCCTCCACTTCTGCTATCATCCGATATGCTATGAAGTTAAACCTATATGCTTCCTGTTTATTGATCTTAATCAACATGACTACTTCTGTGTAGCTAGACTTATGTCTTTCCTGTTTATTGCTCTTAATCAGCATGACTACTTCTATTATCATTCAATATGCTATGTAATTAGACCTATGTGCTTCATGTTTATTGTTCTTAATCGGCATGTCTATCTCTATTACTATGTCCTATTCAATATGTTATGTAATCTGTCTGTTGTAGATATCAACCTGCCTCCGCCTGCTTTATGTTTCTGTTAACTAGCATGCCTTAACTCTTGTGAATTTGTCTTGTCCAATATGTCAATATGGTTCATACACTTTAGCATGTTCCTGTTTGATCCAGAATACTTGTCTACTTGTTTCTCAACTAGCATGCTTTCCTTTCCGTCCTGTTTTATGTGTTTACCTTAACAAGTTCCTGATTAATGATTTTTATGCTCTCAACCCCTGCTGCCTTTTCAGTGTAATTGTCTGATTAGGACTTTGATCCCAGCATGCTATTCCCTGTTTAATACATGTCCATATGCTCACCTAGGATAACTAATGAACTAAGTCAATCACAGGCAATGTGGAACCTTGTTTGAATTGATTGTGACTCTGTTCTGTCTGCTGTTTGACTGCTGGAATACATGTTTGAACTCAATATGCTGAATATGGTCTTGTTTGTAGTTTTAATCTTGTAACCTGTTTCTACTCACTTTTAAAATCCAAACTATTTTTTCCTAAAACTATCTCCTACTTTCATATACTATTTTCAACTCCTACTCTTAGATATCTAGGGTCCTGCCCCTCCAGTATGAGCACTGCCTAGGAGTCCATGGAACTCCTCCGAACTATGACACACTGGGGATGGCCTTTCCAAACTTGTTTACAAAAACTACTTCTTTGAAAAGGTTCTGGTGTGAGCATTGCCCGGGGTCCCTGAGGCCCTTGGGAACTTTGACACTCCAGAAGCCCATTTGGTGTATTATGGACTGCATGTTGGACTCTAGATTTGATTGAAGGCTTGGCTTCCAAGTTTACTTTTGGGCCTGTCAAGGCTCCCTATAGTATAGTAATTTTTATTATGTGATTCATTTGTTTTCGTCTATAATAATAATTCTTGTAAAAAACAGATATGGGGTTATTAGTAAAGCTTGGAGGGATTTTTATATATCTTTGTTGGGATCGGGTAGAAATCATGCCTATAGAATTGTTGCAATTATTTATATGCATTAGAAACCATGCCTATAGGCCTTATGTTTATATTTGTCATGAATTTCCACTTTACATCCTAGAAATCCTATTATAGGACGTTTATCAATTCTGTATCAAAATTCATGTTCATGCATGTTCTCAAGTTTCAATGTGCATTAGAAACCATGCCTATAGGATCTTTTTTGGGAATTATCAACTCGTATAACATTCTGCTCACTTAGGTATCATGTCCATAGGAAATCATGTTTGAAATCAGCATGAATACTTAGATATCATGTCCATAGGAAATCATTTTTAAAATCAGTTTGACAACTTAGATATCATGCCTATAGGGAGCGTGTATAAAATCAGTTTCTATGCCGTGAAATAACGCTTGTAATCAGTTTCAGCACCTAGAAATCATCCCTATAGGGTCTAAAAGATAAAAATCTGCTTGTTTAAATTAATCATTGGTTTATAATTGCGTGCTGATTAACGTTTAGATACCATAGGATTCTGCCTGGTTATCACCTAGGCAAGCCTGTAGGACAATTGAAACCGTGTTTGTTTGACTGCTTATAAACGGGCCCAACTTCAATATGTGATAAAAATCAGTAGGCAAACTGATAAGTATTCACTGCCTCGCCTTAATAAAACTGCTGCATATTCTGTGCTCATTTAGATATCCTGCCTATGGAACCCTAATCGTTTTAAAACTGCTTGTTTGGATAATCTGCATTTGTTTGTCTATTTGTGGAGGTAAATATGAGCCCCCTTAAGTGATCTTTTATGTGACAGTCCTACTTGTTTTGTTTGTCGCTTAGTTTTTTCCTTTTAAGCACCATAGGTGAGTCTAGAACCACCTTAAAAAGAAGTCCTACACACCTCCAGGGCCACAGGTAAGGGACGGGTAGTGCACGCATATGATACGTATTCGATGTTGTTAGAACGCGTAGGTAATAATTAAGGGGAGGGTAATCGGGTAGTAAACGATATGATGACCTGTGCGCTAATGCTACGCGTAAAACCTCTATTTGAGGAAGTGATCCAATAGGCTAATAAACCTAGGACCCCCTTTATTCCCGTTTTAAAATAATCTCTATTTGTTTTATGACTAATTCGCTTGAATTGAGTTTGGCCAGGACCCACCGTTTTGGACCTCGAGGAGGTCTAGCTTTGTCTCAATCACATTACGTGAAAATGGTACTTGAAAAATTCAAACACTTGGAATTTAGAAGTGCAAGAACTCCAATTGACTTAAATCATCATCTCATAAAGAATAAAGGTGAAAGTACGTCTCAATTGGAGTATGCTCGTGTGTTGGGAAGATTAATGTACATCATGAACTGTACACGACCTGATATAGCTTGTGCGATAAGTAAACTTAGTCGATTCACAAGTAATCCCAACAAACATCACTGGGTAGCAATGAAACGAGTTCTGGGATATTTGGAATATACCCAAGACTACGCTTTGCACTACAATAAATATCCTGCGGTTATCGAAGGATATAGTGATGCTAATTGGATAACCGGCTCATCAGAAACAAAGTCCACAAGTGGATATGTGTTTAGTGTTGGTGGAGGAGCAGTATCTTGGAAGTCTTCCAAACAAACGTGTATCGCTCGCTCTACAATGGAATCAGAGTTTATAGCGTTGGATAAAGCCGGTGAAGAAGCTGAATGGCTTCGGAATTTTATAGAAGACATTCCGTTCTGGCCAAAACCTTTGGCTCCTATTTGCATACATTGCGATAGTGAGGCTGCAATAGGACGGGCAGGGAGCGTTATGTATAACGGAAAGTCTCGTCATATACGACGAAGACATAACACCGTTAGACAAC
>NW_017675500.1:12494-24985 GCF_001879085.1 Nicotiana attenuata | reverse complement strand
TAATCTCAAACGGTGTCTTCTCCTTCTGAGGGGTGGTATCCCTATAATGAACTAACACAGGATCCTCGTACTGGCGTTCCTTTACTTCTGTTACTAAAGAGGATGTTACCATATCCTGAATAGTAATTCCAATATCACCTGAGTCCAGTAACCGAACTCCAAGACTAGCTAGCTGATGAACCTCATGGGCTATTCCCCTCTTTTCTGGTTGTAAATATGATAGGCTACCCATAGATCTACGGCTGAGGGCGTCGACTGCTACGTTCTCCTTCCCCGGATGGTATAAAATATCAACGTCATAGTCTTTAAGTATCTCCAACCATCTCCTTTGACGTAAATTCAATTCCTTTTGCTTGAAGATATACTGGAGGCTCTTATGATCCGTATAGATATCAATATGAATGCCATCAAGTAGTGCCTCCACATCTTTAGTGCATGAATCACCGTGGCTAACTCTAAATCGTGGGTCAGGTAGTTCTTCTCATGCTTTCTTAGTTGTCTAGAAGCATAAGCTACAACCTTACCATGCTGCATCAGCACATAACCCAATCCAACGCCTGAAGGGTCACAATAGATAATGTAACCATCAGTCCCTTCTGGGAGCGTTAGCACCGGTGCTGAAGTTAATCTGTCCTTTAATGCCTAGAAACTCCGTTCGCAAGCATCAGTCCATTGAAACTTTGCTCCCTTCTGAGTCAACTTTGTCAAAGGTGCTGAAAGGGAAGAAAATCCCTCTACCAATCTCCTCTAATAGCCTGCCAAATCGAGAAAGCTATGAACCTCCGTCGGTGTTGTGGGTCTAGGCCAAGTCTTTACTGCCTCAATCCTTTGTGTATCCACCCGGATGCCTTCACCCGAAATGATATGCCCAAGGAAAGCTACAGAGTTCAACCAGAATTCACATTTAGAGAATTTTGCATACAACTTCCCTTTTCGTAATACTCTGAGCACAGTACGCAAATGATCTGCATGCTCAGCCTTTGAACGAGAATACTCCAATATATCATCGATAAATACAATTACGAACAGATCTAAAAAGGGCCTGAACACACAGTTCATCAAATCCATGAATATTGCTGGGGCATTGGTCAAACCGAACGACATAACACGAAACTCAAAGTGCCCATATCTGGTCCTAAATGCTGTCTTCGGAATATCTTCCTCCTTAACCTTTACTTGATTGTACCCGGACCTCAAGTCTATCTTTGAAAAACACTTGGCACCTTGCAACTGATCAAATAAATCATCAATCCTCGGGAGCGGGTACTTATTCTTGATCGTCACCTTCTTCAACTGTCTATAATCAATACACATCCGTAAGGAACCATCTTTCTTCCTCACAAATAACATAGGTGCTCCCCAAGGTGATGTACTGGGTCTAATAAAGCCTTTTTCAAGCAAGTCCTTTAGTCGTTCCTTCAACTCTTTCAGCTCTATGGGGGACATTCTATAGGGAGGAATAGATATTGGATGAGTATTTGGTAGTAGGTCAATAACAAACTCAATTTTTCGCTCTGGCGGAAGACCCGGAAGCTCATCGGGAAAAACATCGGGAAACTCATTAACCACAGGGATGGACTGAATGGTTGGTGGCTCTACTTCCACATCCTGAACTCGAACTAAGTGATAAATACAGCCCTTTCTGATCATCTTCCTTGCCTTGAGATAGGAAATAAATCTACCTCTCGGCGATGTCGTATTACCTTTCCACTCCAAAAATAGGCTCCCCTGGAAATTGAAATCGAAATATCTTTGATCTACAATCAACGTTGGCATGACAAGAAGCCAATCAATCCACACCCATTATAAAATCAAATTCTACCATATCTAACTTGATTAGGTCCGCTACGGTAGATCGATTATGAACTACTATAATACAACCCCTATATACTCGCTTAGCTATCATTGAGTCCCCAACAGGTGTAGACACCTCAAAAGGTTTAACCAATTCAGGTTTTATTCCAAATTTACTAGCAACCAACGGAGAAACATATGATAAGGTGGAACCTGGGTCAATCAGTGCATATACATCATATGAGGAGACTGATAATATACCTGTAACAACATCAGGTGATGACTCTTGATCCATTCGTCCTACCAACGCATAAATGCGGTTCTGAGGATCACTCGAGCTAGATGCTCCGCCTCTACCTCTACCACGACTCATTGGTGCTTGTGAACCTTGCCCATGGGGGCGTATTGATGATGACGAACCAGCTACAGATCCCGCTGGTTGAGCTATGCTTGCATCACCTCTTGTCGGACAATCCCTCATAACGTGGCCCGAATAACCACAAGTATAGCAAACACCCAATCCCATACGGCACTTCCGGCATGCTGCTTACCACGTTGAGCACATCGTTGCAAGGGCGGCCTCATCTGACTTGACTCACCCCTATACTGAGAACCTAAGGCCCTGGAATTCTGACCAGGCCCTGGAATTCTGACCAGGCCCTGAATACGTGGAACAATCAAATCTCTTACCGCCAAACTGAGGGGGTGCTAGCTGATGGGTGGGTTGGATACCTCGGTTACTGTTGTCTCTGACCACCTCGAAACTCACCAGAAGGACCCGAAGACCTCGCACTCTTATTCTGGGCCCTATCATGCTCACGATCGGCCCTCTGTTTCTGCTTACGCTCCTCTACACCCTGAGCGTATTCATGAATACGAGAAATATCCATGTCTGGCTGAAGTGAGACCGACATACAATCATTAAGCAAGTGCGGTTCTAACCCCATCACAAACCGGTGAACCCAATCCTCCATCTTAGATACAATAGTGGGAGCATACCTAGCCAATGAATCAAACTGAAGACCGTACTCCCGAACACTCATGTTACCCTGCCGAAGGGTCAAGAACCTATCAACTCTGGCCCGTCTAAGCTCTGGTGGCAGATAATGACGAAGAAAAGCTTCTCTAAACTCCTGCCATACTGCTGGAAGAGCATCCTCACCTCTGGACAATTCCCAAGACTCGTACCAATTAACTGCAATATCTCGGAGTCAATAGGAATCTAGCTCAACTTACTGAGTCGCAGTGGCCTTCATTACCCTTATTGTGCACGATCTAAGATAAAAGAGAGGATAACATCCTATATGTCCTGTAGCCTCCTACCTATAAGTATGGTGCACAACACACCCATAAACAAGACTCTACTAGACACGGTCTGTACACAACCCTAGGACAGAACTGCTCTGATACCACTTTTGTCACGAACCAAACCGATGGGCCGCGATGGTTGCCCGAATCCTACATGTCGAACATCCTTAAGCATTCTTTAAGATATAAACGTGTATAACATACGTGAGGGAAATCTATACAAAAGACATATGTACATATACATGCGAAATACAGTGGGCGAGCCGGCAAGGCTGCTATAGACAACTATATACTCAAAACTGTAAGCCGACAAGGCCACATACTATCCAACTATACATAACTGTCTAGAGACCTCTAATAGAAATACAACTGTACAAAGACGGACTGAGCCGCATCATACCCATATATATATACAAGCATATCGTACCAAAATCAAAAGCAACTCCGTATCAAGTGGAGCACGCCAACTCTCGCTGATCAAGGATCCTAAGAAGGGGTACAGTCGGCTTGCCTACCTCCACCTGCGGGCATGAAACGCAGGCCTCGGGGAATAGAGCGTCAGTATGAATAATGTACTGAGTATGTAAGGCATGAAAATCAGTATATAAAAGACATAGATAAAACATGGAATAAAGAAATCCGCCTGTAAGTCTGAATAACTTTGTAAATTCTGAAACATTTATAGCATCATGCACGTGCGCGTAAATGTCGTGTCATGTATAGGTATAGGTGTACATAACATCATCAAGCCTCTGAGGGTATCCCATCATATCATCTCGGCCACTGTGGGCAAAATCATCAACATATACCAACTGATCAGGTGGTGCTGCATATATAACGCCGTAACCTTTTCCCATATCCCATATACATATATTTACATATATACACGTATATAACGCAATCTGGTCATGGGTCAGTGTAAATGAATGCAATGCATGAATGCATAAGAAATACGTTAATAAGATTTTCTCTGAATGCCATAAAAATTAATATATCTTTCGGTTTAACTTTATCAAATACGTATTTTTCTGAGACCCATGAAGAGACGATAGAATAATAAGACTTATGGGAGAATAAGAATATACACATCTCTAGCATTTCTACGAATAGAGTAATTTATGGAAGTTGTGCATTTGCTCGTTTCGTTTGTGCAGTATAGATCATGCAAAAAAGAAAGAAGGGATGACCTTAACGTACCTGGAGTAGGGAAAAATCCGTATGATATTCTTACTCGAATTCTCGTTGAAGCAGAAATGTCACGTTATAATTAAGGAGGATGATTCCTCTGTACAGTTAGTTTCACCAAAACTTTTGCAGAAAGTTAAGTAGAAGAGTACTACTCCCTTTTTACGGTGTAGCTTAAAGAGATAAAATGCAATGATTTGATTATTTAGGTTTGGACAATCCTGTGGTGTGGATTCTGATTGTAGAGTTTTGGTAAGGAATTTTTGTAGGAATTTGTAAGCATTTATGTTAGTAAGGTGCAAAGCTCACATCTGAAATGTGCAAAAGCTAACGTTTAGGATTCTTTTGTGTAAGAAATGATTAAGAAATGAAATGTCTTGGTGCTACACATTATTTTTGCCACCTAAGCTCATATGACTACTTAGTCATATGTATTAATAATGGCTTATTGTCACGTTTTGGGGGTGGGTTTTTTAGTCTTATCTGATAATTTAATTAATTAGATAATATTCCGCTACCCGATAATTAATCAATTACCTACATAATTAAGCATTATCTCAAATTACCTAGAATTCTACTTTTTTAATACACTTTATACACCATACTATCATGGTCATATGGTACCTTGTATGATACTAGTCCATAAATATCGGGTATTATAGCTCGGACCGTATTTTATCCCAAATCGACAACATTCAGTGAAACTCATTTTCTTTGATTAGTTTACCCATTATCCTTCATGGCACTTACTTATCGCTTGTTATAAATAGCATAAATACATTAACATTAAGATAATCTCATCACCGAGTCTACGTCGGTTAACTGAAGAGGAAACTTTCACGTACAAAAATGCGGGACGTAACACAAACCCGGCCCCCGGGCCCACGTCTCGGAATCCGACAAAAATTACAAAACTAGAAAGTCTTTTCACTCACGAGTCCATACATTCAAGATTTATCAAAATCCAATTCCATTTGACCCTCCAAATCCTCAATCAAACTCTCCAAAAATTCCAAACCCTAACCCCTCATTTTCACCCTTAATCACCACTAATTACATGATGAAACCACGGGAAATTACATAATCCCGAGTATTAGGGCTCAAATTACTTACCTCAATGAAAACCTCTTTGAATCCCTCTTCAAATTGCTCCCTAATGCTCAAAAACTGGATAAAAATGGTGAAGAATGAACCAAAATTCGCGAAGCCCTTTATTTATACTTTCTGCCCAGCAAAACCGCACCTGCGGTACCAATTTTCACATATGTGGTCCGCACTTGCGAACAAATCTCCGTTTCTGCGAATTTTTATTAACCAGCCAAACTCCGCTTCTGCGGCCGCCTAACCGCACCTGCGGTCACGCATATGCGGGGACCAAGCCGCACTTGCAATTCCTCTGCGCACCTGCGCCTCAAGACCGCTTCTGCGAAGCTCGCACCTGCAGTTCCCAATCCGCACGTGCGGAAACACCAGCAACAGCAGCTTCAGCTGCACTTTCCAAATTCCAAACTCCCCGATGACCATCCAAATTCATCACGAGGCCCTCAGGACCTCAACCAAAAAAACCAACATGTCACATATCAACACACGAACTTAGTCGAACCTTCGAACACTCAAAACAACATCAAAACACCAAAACACCCTCGGATTCAAGCCTAAGAACTTCTAAACTTCCAAATTCCGCAAACGATGCCGAAACCTATCAAACCTCGTCCAAATGACCTCAAATTTTTGCACACACGTCACAAATGATACCACGAACCTACCCTAACTTTCGAAATTCCATTCCGACCCCAATATCAAAATTTCCACTACCCATCGAAAATTGCCAAATTTCCAATTTCGCCAATTCAAGCCTAATTCCACCACGGACCTCCAAATCACATTCCGGACGCGCTCCCAAGTCCAAAATCACCTAACGGAGCTAACCAACTCATAAAAATCCAAATCCAAAATCGAATACTAAAAGGTCAAAACTTGGTCAAACCTTTCAAATTTAAAGCTTCAAGCTGAGAATCATTCTTCCATATCTGTTCCGATTAACCTGAAAACAACCAATGATTTACATAAGTCATAATACATCATACGGGGCTAGTCATGCCTGAGAACTGGCGAGCGAAGTGCAAATGCTCAAAACGACCGATCGGGTCGTTACATCCTCCCCCACTTAAATATACGTTCGTCCTTGAACGTGTCCAAAGTTGTTCCAAAAGCCATCAAATCTCCATGTATCCCCACTATGCACATACCCGGGGGTGATCCCATGTCACCCTATCCTATATAGGTCCGATAGCACAACATAACTGAAATTTCACAATCCAACCTAGCCCATAAACCTTAGAACCAAATTTCCACTTCCGAAATTATCTATAAGATCAGAATCTCACACCTATACACTGTCTAAGTCTGAACAAGCTTTCTCCAATCATAGCTATAACCCAAGATGAAATTACATAATGTACCACATAATTCAAACAATCACAGGGATGATTTCCAGTCACAGCAGCTGCCCAACACAACCAAATGCTGGTAATAACCTTTTATCAAACAAAGCCTCGTTCCAACACTTTTGTATACTGCCAGTGATGAATGAAACACGCAGAAATCATAACCATTCCTCTGATCAACCTGTCATGGAGTTCCCTCTCCTTCGGGAAGGGCTATAGTAAATTTCTAAGCCGAATTTTGATATTATCCCTCCAACATGCTGAAATCGAATCCGATAGTATTCATTCTAGATCCCAATGACCTCATCTCATCCAACACGACTACTCTAGTGACATGACACATCGATACAATCTAAAGCCACAACCCGTGCAACCCGCGCACCTATAAACAACAGTACAAATGTACTCAAATCATGAAAACTGACTTAAATGAGATAGCTGTACCGCAAGCTCACCGGTACCACCACAAAACGATGTTAAGAACCCATCACATACCGTAGAACCAGAACACACGAATCTAACCCGAAGGATCATACTTCCACATAACTTTGCTGTAATGCGCGACCCAATCCAACACTGGTCCACATGAAACACCTCAAGTCACCATGCTCAAAATCAACAACCATGCACAACTTGATGTCTAGTACGAAAAGTGAATCACCATAACCACGGAGAAGCAATTGATGCAATGCCATACCAGCCCGAAAGAACATATCCAATGCGCAATCAATCATGCAACACCCAAATACCCGTCTTACTCAAATCCCACTATAAGCCCAAATAGAACCGTACCATGTGTGCATATAACTAATGAATCACAGCTCCTCGAAGCATAGAAGGGTAACTCACGGATCATTTCAGAACACGAATAGGCTCAACAACAATAGAATGGAACCTCCCTCAACAATAGCAGTTCGGAGTCAACAAATCCGACTCGATGCAGAATACACACTCTTACTGGCCTACCAATGAACCCCAAATCAGCTCTGGTCCCCACGATAGGTAAATAACCCTCCGAAAGTCTACAATGACTGAATCACAACACATACTAACCTCTTACTAACCTTGACTACATTTGTATAGTCCACAATCACGAAACAATCTACTCACGAGAACTTTCAGTCTCCAAATCCATAGGACATATGAATCACCATCTCTGATCTCAACTACACCGCCTGGATGTCCACACTCCTCCAATTACACAGTCACTCCACGAGGAGTACTTCTAAAATTCTTCTGTGCCACAAAGCAAAATTTGAACTCCAGCAGTCGACAAACAAGAGAGTGATGCAATACTAATGAAGTATCCATAACTCAAACACATCCCCCTTTCTGAAATGTATACCCTCATCAAGCCACACCAATTAGTAATATCATTTACCTAGTCATCTGAAACTCTCCATGTTGTCTAAGAATTTATGACCTTCCTTTCAGAACTGAACCGTGACCTTACACATGCAATTCTGAACCCTACACAACATACTGCAATATACCATGCCATCCTATGTTAAATATGAGAACTTCATAATCAATTCTGAGCCATAAGCAACTACGTACTCAACTAGCCAAGAACTTTCCATTTGATCCCATCTAGGAGAAAATCACAATACATCACATGCTCCTCAAGCCAGTAGAAAATATACATCTCTAACTGTGGTAGAAACCATCAAGAACTCTCCGAATCCCATTTGCACAAAACCAAATCGTCAGGACTGAATCCTTCTAACTCAACCAAGCTGCGTAGGTCACCAAAAACCTAAGAGCATTGCCACGAAACACCTGTAGAAACTCATTACCTCATAAGCACCCAAAGAACTAATCATATCCCTTACCATGCCGATTCGACCTACTACCAAGCTGTCCCATTTATCCAAGTTCCTTCTTAATTACTGTTTACCGTGAAAATGGTAATAATAATTAAATTTAATTATGGGACTCTAAAAATACGTGATCTATTTTTATATCGGTTGTTAAGCAGTTGATGTTATGTGTGAGACTTCGGAACGAGATAAGAGTTAGGAGTAATGCGATAACCAAACCGATGGGTTAACAATCGGGGCCTCGAGCTTGTCGATTCGGGGGCCTCGGGGTCGATTTCGATGCTCGGCTAGGAGCTATCGAAGGCAGTTGGAGAGTGACTAACAGTTATAATAAAATCCATGAAGGCTCTTTATGGCCAATGATAAGAAATAAATGATGAACAATAATGAAGATAATAAATGGAAGCAATAATATCAAAAAGAGTGTGTTAGAGAGCAGAGAGAATGTTGTTATGTATTTAGTATGGGGCAACAGGTGTTTACAAAATGACAAGGATCCCCTTTATATAGGAGGGGAATCCCAACATAGAACAAAATACATTAATTACAAAGATATGGAGATGGGACAGCTAGATGATGCTCTGATTCAGGTTTAGAGTAGTCCACTAGACTTGTCAATCCTAGTCGTGTGCCTTGGGAACTCCCCATTTCTACCATTACCATGATCATTACTGCCCCAAGGTCGAACGTCGACGACCCTCGAGGGAGGAGACTCGGCTGTAACCTCGAGCCTTCGAGGTGATCTTTTGAAGTGCCCTAATGCCGAGAAATTGCGTCCTCCGATTTTACCGTATACAGATAGTCCCCGCGCTCTTGGAATAGCGCGATAAGAAACGACCTTGATAACCAGCTTTTTGAACCCCCCGCGGTGATGTCATACTGATGACGCAAGCCTCCGTGATAAACGAAACGTCCCATCGCTTCGTCTTTCTAGAATCATTCAAAGCATCTGATGTTTCTCATTCTCCAAGTTATAACGTCGCCGCCGGTTCAGCTCCCAAGGGCGTATTAAATGTGCCTACCGTTATGTCTTTCGAAGACTATAATGGGGCTGTCGATTACGCTGCCTCCCTTCCTATAAATGGGAGCCTCCTGGGATCAACCTTTCATCCAAGTGTCTTCCCACATCTATCCATCCTTCTCTTCTCTTCATTGTTATACATTGTCATCCACCATGTTTGAGGCCCATGGCCTCAAAATTATACGGCCGTGTCTCTATCAGCCATGCCACGACCTATCTCCTGGATTTTCTTTTATTGAGCAAGATTACACCGTTTTGTTGTTGTTGTTGTTGTCGTTGGCTCGGGACGATGAAGTAGGGGGCCGATCTCTCCTGGTTTGGGGAAATGTTTGGACTCTACACCGCTGCTCAGGGAGGTGGTCAAATTCTACACCGCTGCTCACCTCCCCCGACTACCCGGTGCGCACTCCTCTTGCTCTCCATGGAGTGAGGTGGTACTATCTACTCACCGTCGCATTCCGCACCGAGGTAATGTCCCAAGAAGTAGCTTACTGGTGAAATCTATACTAGCCAAATTTTTCACCCAGCCACTTCTTCACCCTTTTCTGCCTCTTCTGCGTAAGTTTGCTTTCCTCCACCACTTTCCTCTTCTTTATCTTCTCCCTTGAAGATATTATTCTGGAGGACCAAGATGAGATCCCAGAGGAGGTGGCGGTCGAAGATATTGCCGCCGAGGATGCATGCCCGAGGAGATGGCGCTCGAAGATATTGCCACCGGGGATGAACCCTTGAGAATAGGCTAGGCTCCAGGCTTTTACCTTTTTGCTTCTTTGTTTCTGTGTAAGGACCCCTCGTGGGCTTTTGTGATCGTATGTAAGGACCCCTCGAGGGCTTTTGTAATCAAGTGTTTATGAATATAAAGATGTTTCTTCAATTTGCCTCTGATATATGTTGTATTTCCCTCTATCTATGCTTGTGAAGAATCTGAATGCATGACCCCATCGATTGGTGCATATATCGAGCCCGAGGGCAAGTATTTCTTCTGACTTTTGATCGATTAACACGGCTCTCCGTAGAACCCCTTTCTATTCCTTGGACCGAGCCTGGATTGGACTGATAAACTCGGGCCGTCGGGACCCTGACTTCGAGTTGAATAGATACTGCCTTTAGGCTTTCGAGAGCAGTCTCCGAGTGGGGGTTTGCTCAAATCCGGGCCACCTGGAAACTTGCTTTGAACCTAGCGTAGATAGTCTTAAGGCGTTGTAGATAGATCACGGATGAGGGTTCACCCGATTTTAGGTGGAACCCCGAGGCCAAACCCATACAAGTAGAGTTTAGGCGGTTATTTTCTTCCTGAGAGAAGCCCTTGAGAACAGGTACCGTCTCGGGACTTGTAATGATATTGATGGCTTTCTGGAGCCAATCTTCTTTTCGATGGAG
Organism: Nicotiana attenuata; assembly: GCF_001879085.1. Taxonomy (NCBI): domain Eukaryota; kingdom Viridiplantae; phylum Streptophyta; class Magnoliopsida; order Solanales; family Solanaceae; genus Nicotiana; species Nicotiana attenuata. The sequence continues at coordinate 14,030 of NW_017675500.1, read as the reverse complement.
GTCCTCAAGGTTGGGTACCACCTCGGGACTTGCACTGATATCAATGGCTTCTTGGAGCCTAACTTCTCTTTGATGGAGGTCCTCGAGGTCGGGTACCACCTCGGTACTTGTAGTGATATTAAAGGCTTCTTGGAGCCTTTCTTCTTTTTGATGGAGGTCCTCGAGGTCGGGTACCACCTCGGGACTTGTAATGATATTAAAGGCTTCTTGGAGCCTTTCTTCTTTTTGATGGAGGTTCTCGAGGTTGGGCACCACCTCGGGACTTATTTGGTGTAGGGGTCTCCGACCCCGAATCGTCACACGGCGCTCGTCAAATGGGCGATACGGCTATAAAGTGACCGAGGCGAAATCGCCGGCACACCCTCCCAGAGTGACTTCAGCCAGCATTTTAATTGACCTCTGGGGCAGGCGGATTGTCGCCGCTCTTTCCATATATAGGGTTGTTTCCGCCTTTTGGAGATCCCACCATTCTGAGTAGTTACCCTTCCTTTTTCTGTGTTAGGCCTTTCGGTATTCCAGCATTAGCGCTCTTGTCTAAATTCCTGCTCCAGTTCTCTGATTTTGCTGTAGTCATGACTGCTTCATCAAGATCCGTTTGGCAAAGAGGAGAGAGTTCCGCCTCCGGTTCTCGCCTTGTTGGCGGAGCATCGCCGGTGCCCGGCGAGCCTAACTCGGGGCGTTTTGCTTCGAGATGGGACTTACCGCCGGAGAAGTACCCCGCTGTTCAGGACCAATGGGAGCATACCTTGAAGTTTGCTTCTTCGATAGGAGAGAAATACCTTGGTTCAGTAAGAAAAGACTGCGGATGGGGGGAAAGGGTAGAGCTACAAATACTTTCCCCGGATGAGGGCATCATGGATCATGCTGAGGGGGTTTTGAACGTATATACGTACCCCTTCACGCTAGGCCCCCCTGATAGGGTCGTGCTTGATTTCTGTCGGAAATATCGGTTACCTTGGCGCAGATTCATCCGTCATTTTGGCGGATAGTACTGATGATGAGGTTTCTCGCGGAGAAGGCAGGGCTCGAATTCACGCTTAGCCATCTTATCAGGCTGTAGCGGCCTTTTCACCATCGAGGCCTGTTAACTTTACGATGCAGGTTGGCCATGCCTTTCGTTGTTGATGATGAAGGAGATGGGGATCGGGAGTGGATGAGTCAATTCGTCCGAGTTCGGACTGTTGATATTATCCCTGTGGAGTTTATGCCATTCCCTGAGGAATGGAATTATACATGTAAGTGGCACACTTCGTGTCTTCTTAGTTTTGTATATGGTGAAATCTGGCTTCGTAAATGTGCCTTCTTTTCCTCTTCTGCGGCGATTTCATGGACGTCGCGCGAGGTACCTGATCTGCCAAATTGGGCTCGGGAGTTGGCGGCCCACTCGACCCGCGACGAGCGTAAGTGGCGAGCTTTGTCTAGGGGTCGATGGGAGGCAAAACATCATGGTATGTGCTGTGCAATTTGTTCCCTTCCCTTTTCTCGGTTGGAAAAGCTCTTTCTCTTCCTGCGTACTAACCCTGTTATTGCAGGCAT
>NW_017675500.1:0-10320 GCF_001879085.1 Nicotiana attenuata | reverse complement strand
TCTCGCTCGCCATGTTGAATCGGTTGAGGACTCGAGAGGCGGGCACGATCTGGTCGAGCAGTCTGAGCTGCTCCAACACCCTCGACCTGATAATGTTGGCCGAGCTACCTGGATCCACAAGTACACGTTTAACTTGAAATGTATTTACAAGAAAAGAGATTACCAGTGCATCGTTATGAGGCTGAGACAGGGTCTCGATGTCCTCGTCGCTGAACGTGAGAGCGTCCTCGGGTATGTAACCTCGAGTTTGCTTTTCCCTGGTGATGGATATTTTTGTTCGTTTGACGATGGGTTCCTGTGGGATGTCGAGTCCTTCAACAATCATGTGGATGACATGTTGTGGTTCTTCTATTTCATTTTTTCTATTCGCCTCTCTTTCCCGGAATTGATTTTTGGCTCGGTCGCTGAGGAACTCTCAGAGGTGCCCTTTGCTGTGTAGTCGGGCTACTTTCTCTCGGAGTTGTCTGCAGTCTTCGATTCTATGGTCGTGCGTGTCATGAAACTCGCATACCAGGTTGGGGTTCCTTGGTGATGGATATGATTGTATGGGTTTTGGCCACCTGGTTTCTCTAATTTTACTGATGTCAGAGACGATGTCTGAAACGTCAATGTTGAAGTTGTATTCGGACTCGGGGTGCCTCCGTCGGTCCTGTGTCTATCAAATCCGACTCTGCTTACGAGTCCCCGAGGATTCTGACCTCGATCTATCATTCAGTTATTTCGGGGTATGTTACGCCTTAGGGCGTTTCTTCTATCTTCGGTGTATGGCTGGTACCTTTCCTTGTTTGTTTTTGGCTCCTTTGCTAGAAGCCTTCTAGGATATACTAAGCCCGAGGGGGCTCCTAGTTGGTCTTCCTCGACCCTAATCTTCGATTGGTATCGGTTGTGGACATCCGACCAGGTCACGGCGGGATATTCAACCAAGTTCTGCTTCAGCTGATTCGAAGCTATCGAGCTTCGCTCGTTCAAACCTTGAGTGAAGGCCTGTACGGCCCAGTCGTTGGAGACTGGTGGTAATTCCATTCGCTCCATTTGAAAGCGAAACACAAACTCCCGCAATATCTCGCTTTCTCTTTGTTTGATTTTGAAGAAGTCGGATTTCCTTGTAGCTACCTTGATGGCATCAGCATGTGCCTTTATGAAAGAATCTGCCAGCATGGCAAATGATTCTATTGAATTCGGGGCAAGGTTGTGGTACCACATCATGGCCCCTTCAAAAGTGTTTCTTCGAACTTTTTTAGTAGGACGGACTCAATCTCGTCGTCCTTTAGGTCGTTGCCCTTCACTGCCCAAGTGTAAGCGGTGACGTGCTCGTTGAGGTCTGGGGTTCCGTTTTATTTCGGAAGATCGGGCATTCTGAACTTCTTCGGAATGGGTTTTGGAGCAGTATCTTGTGGGAATGGCTTTTTTACGAACTTCTTCGAATCTATACCCTTCAGGATTGGGGGTGCGGTCGGAATTTGATCGACCCTAGAATTGTAAGTCTCGACCTTTTTGTCATTGGCTTCTATCCTCTTCTCGCCTGATTCAATCCTCTTGGTGAGGTCCTCGAGCATCTTTATGATAGCAGGGTCGGCTGCTGACTTGTGGTTGCTTGATCTTTCTAGTACTTGTTCGGCTCGAGGAGCCGCCTCCGGTGCTGTTGTGCTTGGAGTTTTTGGTGGCTTTGCAGTTGAGCAATCGCCAGCTGTTGTTCTTGCAACATCTCAAAAATGACATGAAGGCTAACCTCTTGCTCTTCCCGAACCGGGGTTTTCTGAGCTTCTTGTTGGTTCTCTTGGCGTATACTCAAGTCGGTATGGGAGCTTATATCAACGTGTTGGGCGTTGCGCAAGAGCACGTCCACGGGAATTGGTTCCGGTGCATCCTCAGGGTTTCGTGGTGGTACACCAATACCTAGAACAGCTACACCATTCTCTCCATGGTCCTCAGGACTGTTTTTCTCCTATGCATTCACTGAGTTTGACATTTTGACCCGAAAAAAAAGATTTTTGAACAAGAAAAAGCGTGAAAGATAACATGCGTTATGTAATAAACCAGCAAAAACCAATCACTATTATTTTTAGCACCACGGTGGGCGCCAAACTGTTTACCTTGAAAATGGTAAGTACAATTAGATTTGATTTTGTAGTTCTAAAAATATGTGATTTATTTTTATGCTAGTTGTTAAGCAATGGATGCTAAGTGTGTGACTAGAAAATAAGATAAGAGTTTGAAGGTAACGTACTAAGCAAACCGAATGGCTGAGAATCGGGGCCTCGAGCTGGCTAATACGGGACCTCGAGGTCGAGCTACACGTTAGGCTGTGGACAGTCAGCAGGGAATTAACAGTTCTAAAGGCCTTGAAGAGGGCTCTTTTATGATCAATGATGAGCAATAAATGAAGAATAATCAATGAAATACAATAAATGTAAGCAATAAATGTAAATAATAAGATTAAAGGAGAATATGTTTAAGTTAGAGAGCAGAGAATGTTCTTGTTCTTGTATTCAATGCAGAGTGTTGTATATTGTATATGTTACAAAATAACAAGGATCCCCTTTATATATGAGGGGAAATTCCAACATGATACAGATGCATTTATTACAAAGAAATATAGCTAGTATATCTATTCACTAGTTTGGTACAGACTAGTGCTTCTCTTGCAGGTTTTGTCAGCTTTGATCATGCGCCTTGGGAACTTCCTGCTCTCACATGATAATCATCGATTTGTACTGCCCCGAGGTCGAACGTTAGGAACCCTCGGGGTCAAACCTTGAGCCATGCCTCGAGCCTTTGGAGACGCGCTTGCAAAGCATTACAACGGCCATAAAATCGGGCCTTCTAATTTTTACCGTATACATCATGCTTCACCTCAATCTGGGGCCTCCTTTTTTGCTTTAGTGGTTTGAACCTGGAGTCGAGGCTTAGGTGGTGTGTTGTTATATCTGGTGGGATCCCTGTCATATCTAAATGGGACCAAGCAAACCAATCCATATTATCAATAAGAAATTGAATGAGTTTTTTCCTGAGTTCGAGGGTTAACCCTGTTCCCAGGTATACCTTTCTCTCGGGCATATACTCAATCTGTATGACTTGTTCCAACTCCTCGACCGTTGATTTGGTTGCATCTGACTCTTCGGGAACAACGAAAGTTCGAGGAGTCAGGAAATCCTCCTCTTCTTCCTCAATTACATGTTTTTCTGGTTCGGTCGTAGCTGGGGACGGTGATTATTATTTGGCCGTCTGCTTATCATTGGTGCTCGATTTTCCCGAGGCCGAAGATTCTGGTATCGGTGTCACCTCATCGACCGCAAACATTTCCTTTGCAGCGTGTTGTTCTCTGTAAACTATTTTCACACTATCCACCGTTGGGAATTTCATCATCTGATGGAGGGTCGAAGATACTTTCCTCATGTTATGGATCCATGGCCTTACGAGTAGAGTGTTATATCTCATGTCGCCTTCAATAACATGGAACTTTGTATCTTGGATGGTCCCGGCCACGTTCACTAGTAGGATTATCTCCCCCTTTGTTGTTTCACTTGCCATGTTGAAGCCGTTTAAGACTCGGGATGGAGGTACAATTTGGTTCTGTAGGCCGAGCTGCTCTACGACCCTCGATCTGATTATGTTTACTGAGCTACATGGATCCACTAGAACACGTTTAACTTGAATTCTACTTAACAAAATAGAAATTACCAAGGTGTCATTGTACCACTGAGAAACGCCTTCCGCTTCCTCGTCATTGAACGACAAGATGCCCTCTGGCACATAGCTCCGAGTTTGTTTTTCTCTGATAATTGACACCTTGGTACGTTTGAATTCAGGACCCTGTGGAACATCGACACCGCCAACGATCATATGAATTACATGTTGCGGTTCTTCCTGGTCATTATTTTTGTTGGCGTCTCTTTCCCTGAAGTGGTTCTTAGCTCGATCATTGAGAAGTTCTGGAAGATGACCCTCGTTGAACAATCGAGCTACCTTCTCCCTCAGCTGCCTGCAGTCTTCGGTCCTATGGCCATGTGTGCCATGATATTTACACATCAAGTTTGGATTTCTTTGAGAAGGATCGGTTTGTATAGGCCTGGGCCACCTTGTGTCTTTGATCCTTCCAATAGCTGATACGATCCCTGATGCATCAACAGTAAAATTATACTCCGATAATCGAGGTGCTTCCATGGGATTGGAGTGTTTATCGAAACCATTCTTACTCATAAGTCCCCGAGAGCTTTAACCTCGATAATTCCTTCAATCGTTCCGAGGAGCATTACGCCACGAACCGTTGTTTCTTCGATCGACATATGGCTGATACCGTTTCTTGTTTGATCTTTGTTCCCAGTCCGTATCCCTCGGGGCCTTGACTTCCAATCTATTAGGATGAACTGAACGCGAACAGGCTCCCAACTGGTCGCCCTCGACCCTAATCTTTGATTGGTAACGATTATGTACATCTGACCAAGTCACAACTGGGCACTCGATCAAATTTTGCTTCAAATGTCGCGACCCGATCGAACTCCGCTCGTTCAAACCCTGTGTAAAAGCTTGCACGAACCAATCATCCGAGACCGGTGGTAATTCCATTCGTTCTATCTGAAATCGGGATACGAACTCCCTTAGCATCTCATCATTCCTTTGTCTTATCTTGAAAACATCCAATTTCCTCTTCGCAACCTTTATGGCCCCGGCATGTGCCTTTATGAAGGCCTCTGCTAACATAGAAAACGAATCAATAGAATCCGGTGGCAAGTTGTGATACCAAATCATTGCGCCTTTTGACAAAGTCTCCCAAAAGCTTTTCAACAAAACCGACTAGATCTCATCATCAATTAGGTCGTTTCCTTTAATCCCGCAAGTATATGAGGTAATGTGTTCATTAGGGTCAGTCGTCCCATTGTACTTAAGTATATCGGGCATACGGAACTTTTTGGGAATAGGTTTCGGAGCCGCACTCGGAAATGTCTTTTGTACGAATTTCTTGGCATCCAAACCTTTCAAGACCGGGGGTGCTCCCGGTATCTGATCGACACGGGAGTTATACGTCTCAACCTTTTTGTTATTATCCTCAATCTTTTTCTCCCCCAACTCGATACTTTTGTTGAGTTCTTCGAGCATCCTCATAATCGTGGGGTCAGTCCCCGAGCCATTACTGTTTGATCTTTCAGGCACCGTCTTAGTACGGCGAGTGATTTCTGGCTCGACCACACTTGGACTTTTGTGCTGACTTTGAAGCTGAGCGATGGCAACTTGTTGACTTGTAGCATCTGGATTATTACTTGAAGGCTAACTCCTCCATCTCCTACACCTGGTGTTCCTTGGCCACCAGATCGAACTTCCCTATGTACACTTCCTCCGGGGTCTGCGCCTAAATCTGCATTCAGAGCAACGTGAGAGCTGAGATCAACTAGTTCCACATTTGGAACATGCCCAGGGTTAATCGGTGGTACACTGACTCCCGGAGCGATTATATTGTTGTTTTCACCGTGAAATCCGTGACCGTCATCGCCGTGTACGGGTGCATTTTGTGAGTTCGACATGTTTTAACCTGAGAACAAAAATTCTTGACAAGAAAAAGTGTGAAAATAACGTGTGTTATCAGAATCAGTACTGAAATAATCACTATTATCTTTAGCCCCACGGTGGGCGCCAAACTATTTACCTCGAATATACGAGTAACAATTAAACTTGTTTGTGGTTTTAAAGATATGTGATTTAGTTCAATACTAATTAATAATCAAGAAATATGAAGTATGAATGAAACAAGTAAGTTGAATCAAACCAGTGTTCAAGCCAATCTTGACCTCGAGCTACAATGGCCTCGAGGTTGGTCAGTAGGAACAATAAAATAAAGACAATAAAATTAAGAGACAATTCTGATGAAACGTGAGCAAGAAAGTGAGGGAGTATATTCTTTGCTAATGATTGATGATAGTTATAAATGATTGGGTTCCCTTTATATAATAGGGGAACCCTATTATATACCGTGAAAATGGTAATAACAATTAAATTTGATTTTGTGAGGTTCTAAAAATACGTGATCTATTTTTATGTTGGTTGTTAAGCAGTTGATGCTATGTGAAGGACTTAGGAGCGAGATAGGAGCATAAAAACGAGATATTAACCAAACCGAATCACTGTCAGTCGAGGCCTCGAGATTGCTTATCCGGGGCTTCGAGGTCGAGTCGGAAGCTCGCCTGGGAGTTATCGAGGGTAGATGATGGGCGACTAACAGTTGTAATAAGATCAATGACGGCTCTTTATGATAAGCAATAAATGATGAACAATAAATAGAATACAATGAATGCAAGCAATAAATGAAGTAATGAACTCAAGAGAACGTGTTAGAGAGTAGAGAGAATATTCTTGTATAATTTAGTATGGAGCCACGGATGTATACAAAATGACAGGGATCCCCGTATATATAGGAGGGGAAATCCCGAACATAATACAAATGTATTAATTACAAAGATATGGGCTGGTACAGCCATTTAATGCCTTGATTCGTTTCCAGACTAGTCCACTAGGCTTTGTCAACTCTAGTCACGTGCGTTGGGAACTCCCCGACTTTCACCATAACCTGCCGGTCTATACTGCCCCGAGGTCGAGCATTGACGACCCTCGAGGGGTAGGAAGTTTGGCCGTAGTCTCGAGCCCTCGAGATGTGTTTTCGAGGTGACGTGATGATGGGAAATTGGACCCTCCGATTTCACTGTATATAGATAGTCCCCGCGTTTCTTAGAGTGGAACGATAAGAAACGACTTTGATATCCACCTCTTCGAACTTCCCGTGATGATGTCATATTTATGATGTAAGCCTTTGTGATAACTGAGACGTCCCGTCAGTCCACTTTCCCAGAATTATTCACTGCACTATCGACCTTTATTCTTCAAAGCAATAATATCGTCGTCAGTCCATTTTTCAAAAACACATTGATTGCTCCTGCCGATACGTCTTTCAAGGGCATCGATGGCGCCGTTGGTTACGCTTTCTAGAGAGTATTGATTGTGCTTGTAGGTTATGCTCCCATTTTTCTATAAATGGGAGCTCTCTCGAATCAGTTCCTCATCCAAGTGCTTTCTAATAGCCTCTCACCCCTTTCTTCTCTTTATCCCCATCCATTGTTATTTTTCATGTTTGAGCCCCGCGACCTTAGGGCCGCATGGCGGCGTTCTCATCAGTCATGCTGCGGCCTTTTCCTAGGGCTTTCCCTTACCGAGCGAAGTTACATCGGCTCGTTGTTGCTGTTGTTGGCTTGAGGCGATGAGATAGGGGGGGCTGACTTCTTCCGACATAGGAGGATGTTTGGACTCTACACTATTGCTCGGGAGGGCGTTCGGACTATACACCACTGCTCACCTCCCTACTCCGGCCTGGTGTGGCACTTCATCCCCTTTGCTTCGCAAGGGATGAAATGGCACAACCGACCGATTAACTTGCACGGCACAATGTTCCAAGAAGTGGACTTAATGTAGCCGTGCAGGTAGGGTCGGCGCCCGCCAAATCTCCTATCGGGTCGTGGTTTCCTCGGCCTGATAAAAGCCTTTGGCCCTTGGCGGGCTATGGCTCATTTTTCTGCTTCTTTCACTTTCCTCTTCTCCATTTTCTCACTTTCCTCTTCTTCATCTTCTTCCATGGAGATACCATTTTGGAAGACCGAGATAAGACTCCCGAGGAGATGGCGCTCGAAGATGCTGCCGTAGAGGATGCATCCCCGAGAATAGATTAGACTCTTGGCTTTTACTATATGTATACTTTTGCTCCTTTGTTCCTATGTAAGGACCCCTCGTGGTCTTTTGTAACCATATGTAAGGACCCCTCGTGGGCTTTTGTAATCAAGTATTTATGAATATAAAGATGTTTCTTCCATTTGTCTCCGACGTATGCTATATTTCCCTTTATCAATGTTTGTGAAGAATCTGAGTGCATGACCCCACCAATCGGTGCATATATCGAGCCTGGGTGTGAGTATTTCTTATGAATTTTGATTGATTAACACGGCTCCTTGCAGAACCTTTGGTCGTTCCTTGGACCGAGCCTGGATTGGACTGATAAACTCAGGTCGTCGGGACCCTGACTTCGAGTTGAATAGAGACTGCCTTTAGGCTTTCGAGAGCAGTCCCTGAGTGGGGGTCTGCTCAAACCCGGGCCACCTGGAAACTTGTTTTGAACTTAGTGTAGATAGCCTTAAGGCGTTATAGATAGATCCCGGATAAGGGTTTACCCGGATTTGGATGGTACCCCAAGGCCAAGCCCCTATGAGTAGAGTTTAAGCGCTTATTTTCTTCTTGGGAGAAGCCCTCAAGATCGGGTACCATCTCGGGACTTGTAATGACATTGATGGCTTTCTAGAGCCAATCTTCCTCTTGGTGGAGGTCCTCGAGATCGGGTACCACCCCGGGACTTATAGTGATATTAATGGTTTACTTGGAGCCTGTCTTGTTCTTGTGGAGGTCCTTGAGTTTGGGTACCACCTCGGGACTTGCAATGATGCCAATGGCTTCTGAGAGCCTAACTTCTTTTTTATAGAGGTCCCCGAGGTCGGGTACCACCTCGGGGCCTGCAATGACGCCAATGGCTTCTTGGAGCCTAACTTCTTTTTTATGGAGGTCCTCGAGGTCGGGTACCACCTCGGAACTTGGTTGATGCGGGGGTTTTTGTTCTTGAAGCGTCGTGTGGCGACGACGAGTGTAGGATACGGTTACGAAATGATCGAGGTGATTCCACCGGCATATGTTTCCAAAGCGATAAAAGCTTTAGCCAATATTTCTAGTCGGCCTTTGGGGCAGGCAGGTGGTCACCATTTTTCCCATATATAGGGCTGTCTTCGCCCTTTTGGAGATTCCGCTATTCTGAGCAGTTATGCTTTTTCATAGAGTTCTCCTTTCTTGCGCCAATTTTCCTTTAACTCAAAGCTTTCGCTCAAGTCTTTATTTCCCCTTCCTTCATTTTACTATAGCCATGGATGCTACGCCCAAATACGCTTGGCAAGGAGAAAGGAGCTCCGCCTCTAGGCACTTTGCTCCGGGAGAGAATCTCCCACCAGAAGAGAATCCCAATGTTCAAGGTTAGCGGGATTATGCCTCGATGTTCATTTCTTTAATAGGAGAGGAGCACCTTGAGTTGGTGAGGAAGGACTGTGGATGGGGGGAAATGGTAGCATTGCGGGTATCCCCCCCGGAGGAGAGCATCTTGGACCATGCCAAGGGATTTTTGAACGTGTACACGTACCCCTTTACACTGGGCCCCGTTGATGGGGTTGTGCTCGACTTCTGTCAAAAGTACCAGGTTACCTTGGCGCAGATTCACCTGTCATTTTTGGAGGATAGTACCGATGATGAGGTTCTTTGCGGAAGACGCAGGTCTTGAATTCGCTCTTAGTCACCTCATCAGGCTGTATCGACCCTTTCACCATCGAGGCCTGCTGACTTTGCGATGCCGATCCACCACGCCTTTTGTTGTTGATGATGAAGAAGATAGAGATCGGGGATGGATGAGCCGATTCTTCCGGGTGCGGACTGTCGATATTATTCGGGCAGAGTTTCTGCCATTTCCTGAGGAATGGAATTTTACACGTAAGTGGTACATTCGTGCTATCATAGTTTATTTATGGCGAAGGCGGGCTTCGTAAATGTGCCTTCTTTTCCTTTTCTGCAGCGATTTCGTGGACATCGGGCGAGGTCTCCGACCTGACGGACTAGGCTCAGAAGCTGGCGACTTGCTCGACTTACAATGAGCGTAAGCGGTGAGTTTTGCTGAGGGCAGATGGGAGGCCAAACACCATGGTATGCGCTGTGTGATTTGCTCCTTTCCCTTTTCTANTTGCTCCTTTCCCGTTTTCTAAGTTGGAAAAACACTTTCTCTTTCTGCGTACTAACCCTATTAGTTATAGGCATCGGGGAGCCGTTTTGAGGCGAGGACATGCCCCTTTGGAAAGGGAGAAAGGTTGCTAGCTTCCGGGCTAAAGAATGATAATTATAAGCAAGAGATACCTTTGCAGGGCGACGGTGTTCAAAGTGAGGTGAACCTGGACCGGGGGCCCGGAGTCGAAGTATTGGCTGAGCCTGCCACGCCCGTGATTTCTGGCTTTGGAAAGGCGGTTTCTCCTCCGCTGTCGTCCTCTTTTTCTGTCGGAGGTACTTCGAGGGATACTCGAAACCCGGGATCATATGCACTGAGCGATCGTGCCCCGATCTGGGTCGACTCTTTCGGAGCTGAGGGGGCTAGGCTAGCAGATGTGCACTCGACCTTCGAGGTAATCATGATTTGTATTCTCCACCGACCTACTACTTTCACCAACAACCATGTTATGAAATATTCCACGGCTACCATCGGTCTCT
>NW_017675499.1:23398-65798 GCF_001879085.1 Nicotiana attenuata | reverse complement strand
GTTTGCTGGTTATATGGTTTGCTGGATTTCGTTTGCATTTTGAACCTGGGTTTGAGGCTGATTTTGAGCTGTTGTGACATGCTGTCTGCTTTTAATTCAACAAATTGCTGCTGATCCTCCTCTTCTCCTCTTTGTTCATTGTAATCCAGGTATTTTCTCATGCTCAAATGATGCTGAAGATTGCCTTCACCTGTAGACCACAAGTTTGAAGTATAAATGATAAAGGAATATATGCTTGCACCTGAATTTTACTGTTATTGCTCAGTTTAGACTTTCGTGTGACTGATTCATTTGAACTATATTTCAGTTGTATTAATGAAACAATGGACTGTATTGGACTGTTAGAATTGGACCTTCCAGTGTGTTCATTCTAAAATAGTAGCCTTAGTATAGTATAATTTGGTTTCTCATGAAGCTGTATTTTACAAATGGAAATTGAACTTGAAAATCACCATATAGGTTCCTATCCTTGTTAAATCCAGATCTGGTAATCGTTTGTCAGTAGTGGCTTCAGTAGTTTAGCTCTAAAATTAAATGATATACGTTTGGGCTTAAGGTTTGAATATAGATATGGACTGTTTTATATTAGCTCCTTGAAATCTGATTCCAGGATTGTTAATGATTTGGATTGTAGTTAATGATACGGGTTGTAGCTGATTGCCTGTAGATTAGAATTGTTGCATTCTCAGCCTTTGTTTCAAGTTGAAAACTTAAACGTTAGGCCCTGTATTCTTTTGAACTTGGGCCTGCCAATAATTAAGGTTGTTGTAAGTCTAAAAATTAGTAGGCTGAGATTCAAATAGCATCAGTATAAGATCTGGGCTCATTTAGGAGCCCAAACGTAACAGCCTCTGTTTGGACAGACCTGGGCCTGAATCTGTTGAAAGCCCAACGTTGGTCAGCCCTTCTCCTTTTGCAAGGTTAAGCCATTCTCCGTCTTTGGGCTGTTTTGAAGCCCAGTCGGCTGGAGCTCTTGTGTTGATTATTAAAGCACTTTGATTTAATATTGAGATGTAGTACTTTCAATGATGGTTTAGTAACAAAATAATTAATTAATTAGGGCCTTTCCTTTGCTTTTAGAGACAATACATGATAGAAAATTGTAGTTACTCTAGGTTTGCCTTTTAATAATAAAACGAGATGAGCCTCGCTAAACAAAACAAACAACATTGTGGGGCCCTCGATAAATATTTATACAACAATACTTAGACTTCGGGATGAGCCGTTTTAGCGAATTTCACGGCTTTCCCCAAAGATAATAACGCGTTAGCCTCTTTGAGCGCGTCTTTTAATAACATTATCTTCCTAAACTCGGGTGCGCATTTATGTGACCCAAATCCAAATCTCAACGAAGTCGAAATGTGTTAACAATCACGGGTGCACTGGTGCGATGTGGTTCGAGATGCATTTTCACGACGTTGCAATTCTTATTAAAAATAAAAAATAATAAAAGCGGTTTACTAACAAAAGCACATGAGTTTGGACATGTTTTGAAATCAGATAAAATCAAATACAACAGCTGAGCGACCGTGCTAGAACCACGGAACCCGGGAATGCCTAACACCTTCTCCCGGGTTAACAGAATTCCTTACTCGGATTTCTGGTTCGCGGACTGTTAACAGAGTCATAATTTCCTCGGATCGGGATTCAACCGGTGACTTGGGACACCATTAATCTCCCAAGTGGCGACTCTGAATATTAATAATAAATCCCGTTCCGATTGTCCTTTAATTGGAAAAACTCCTTTACACCCTCACTGGTGTAGTAAAAAGGAGGTGTGACATCATTGTACTCTTTTGTATCTATTAGAGGCTTCGTAGACATAGTGTGGGTTTTGTATTGGCCTGGGAAGGTTAAACTAAAGATGTCGTAATTGTACTACATGTTTTTTCTATTAAACTATGGTTGTGAAACGTATTGTTTTGGGAACTTATAAATGATGCAACTAATGTTACTGAACTGGAGTGGTTCACATGACTATCTCATTGTCTAATTAATGAAATGTATCCATCTTTATTTATGGGAAATATGGGTAGAAGGAAATCTATTAGGCTTGTTCGGCCAGGTTATCTCGGTTGAGCGTCGGTCGCGCTCCCCTAGGTTGGGGCATGACAAGCTTGGTATCAGAGCCTAGGGTTTTAAAGTGTCCTAGGATGTCTTGGAACCGTGTCTAGTAGAGTCCTTCTTATCGGTGTGTTGTCGACCACATCTATAATTAGGAGGCTACTTGGACATTTAGGAATAATACCCTTCTTTGATGTTCTTGATCGCGCAATAAAGCTGATTGTAAGATTGTTCCTCTTTTAACTCATACATTGCTCTACCTTTCAGTAAATGGCTCCTAGGAGGAAGGCAAGGACTGGCCAAGGAGCTAATGTTACCCCAGGAGTGGCGATTGATTCTATAATTGATGATGCGGGTGAGTACCCGAGGGGTGAGGATATTCCCATAACTACACCGCCTGATTCTACTATTCCTGCTCAGGCTGCACCAGTTCCTCCACGAGATGAGGGTGCAACGATTCCTCCAACTGATATTCTAGATCCACCTTCAGCCCAGTTTTCGGTCCCGGTGTTTTGGAAGGGGACCTTAGGGGAACCACACAAATGTTGGCACAGATAGTGGCTTCTCAGGCCCAGAGATCGAATGTTGCACCTACTTCTTCCAGTCAGCCAGGGGAATCTTCTAATTCCAGGGTGCACAAGTTTCTTCATTTAGATCCTCCAGTGTTCATGGATACTAATCCAGAGGAGGACTCCCAGGATTTCATTAATGAGATGCACAAGGCTCTCTGAGTTATGCATGCTATTGAGACAGAGGGAGTGGAGTTGGCCTCCTACCGCCTAAAAGAGGTGGCCTATTCTTGGTTTGAGTCAGTCCCATGAGGAGGGAAGCCCTCCGGCAAGGCGGGGTGAGTTCACCGATGCCTTTATGGATCACTTCTTGCCTACCGAGACCAAGGCAGCCCATGCCGCTGAGTTTGAGAGCCTGAAGCAGGGTAGCATGAGTGTGTGGGAGTACCCATGGAGTTCGTGCACCTGTCCAAGTATGCTATTCACATTTTGCCCACTATGGAGGCCAGAGTGTGCTAGTTTGTACAGGGTGTTAGCCCATTGGTTATTAATGAGGCTGTGACTACTGCATTGATTTCTGATGTGAACTATGGGAAGATGGTGGTGTTTTCTCAAGCTACAGAGAACCGTAAATTGAGAAATAGAATAGAGCGTGAGGGTAGCAACAAGGCCCCGTCCGCGGGCAACTTTGGTGATTCTTCCGGTGGTGGTGGTGGTAGGTCAGCATTTAGGGGAGGGTCATCAGGGCCATCTCAGTCTTTTTCGCCCAATCTTTGATGGGTGCACAACCATCAGGGTCTAGTCAGCAGCAGTGGAGTCGTTTCAGGCCTAGTCAGGGCAATAGGGGACCCCACCAGCAGGGTCGATCTAGAGGGAGATTCC
Source organism: Nicotiana attenuata (assembly GCF_001879085.1). Taxonomy (NCBI): domain Eukaryota; kingdom Viridiplantae; phylum Streptophyta; class Magnoliopsida; order Solanales; family Solanaceae; genus Nicotiana; species Nicotiana attenuata. The sequence continues at coordinate 62,343 of NW_017675499.1, read as the reverse complement.
AGCAACAGCGGAGGCCCCCATGCCTTAAGCGTGGGAGGATGTACTCTAGGGTCTGCTTCATGAACCTACCTTTATGCTATGAGTGCGGTATGAAAGGTCACATTCAGAGGGATTGCCGCTTGTCTCACCGGACCATGGGCAAAGGTACGGCGCATCCAACTGATTCTGCAGCGACTACATCCACATCACCTCCTTCAGCTCGAGGCACTCGCGCCCGCATGGCGTGGTGCAGCTAGGGGTGGTACTGATGAGTGGTGATTTTACCATTTATTTTAGTCTCTTTTCTTTAGATTTTGTGTCTGTTAATTATAATATGAGTTTTGTTTATGGTGTGTATTGCTAGATTTTTAGTTAAATGATGTCATGAAGATAGTTGAATTTAATTGAAGTGGAATTGATCAAAAAAGAGTAAAACAAGTGCAAATCACTTTAGTGATTCCGCATATATGGAACACTGTGCACCTATGCGATCTCGCATATGCGTGTAAAAGACCGCATCTGCGGAGCTAAGAAACTCATGCTGGGATCGCATCTGCGACTGAGGAGTCACTTCTGTGGGCGCGCAGATGCGCTTGGAGTCCACATCTGCGGAGTCGTTTCTGCGATGCAATGTTCCGCATCTGCGGAGAAGGGAATTTCCCACAGTTCAGCATATGCGAAAGACAGTCCGCTTTTGCGAAGTCGCACCTGCGATGATTTATTCCGTAGGTGCGATCAATAGTCTTCAGCGCTGGGCACTTCTGACAATTCACATTTTCTCCGCTCCAAACCCACAAATACATGACCTAGCTTACTGGAAACACATATTTGGGCAGTCTGTGAACATCACTGACATCTCCTGAAAAGAGACCACACATTTTGGAGCTAGGGTTCTTGCACACACACTTGGGTCTTGAAGATTTGAAGCTTTTTTGGTTGAGAATCTCTTACTCATTTATGCTCATTTCTTTTTTTCCTTGATTTGTATTGTATATCTAAGTGTGTAGTATTTATTCCAACACTTAAATCTTGTTTATGGGAATATTCATAATTAAAGTGTGGATTAAATACCTTGTTGTGCTTATATATTGAATAATTTTTATTTAATTTGAAATGAGTTATTATTTGTTTAATTATTCTTATTCTTCAATGTTTCCAAAGGGATTAGCTAACCCTAGGACTCGCCCATTTACTTCGAATTAATTTTGGAAAAGATAATTTGGGGTTGGGAAAGATTAATTAACAAGAACTTGAGGTTTTAACCCTCATTTTATAGATTCGACCTAGGATAGGATTGAACTACTTGTGGCCATATTCGGGTGTGCTTAATCTCTTAACTATTTCAGGGATAATTCAATTGGGAAGTCTTGTTAGTCTTTGGAAAAAGCTAATAAGGAACTATTACCCGAGCTAATTAATACAAACTCGCTCATATTTGTAAAATCGTGAAATACATTGGATTGTTACTTGTAGCCATTGATCATTTTACTTGCTTTCTAGGTTAGTTTACATTTTCGCATCCATACTTGTAGCCATTGATCATTTTACTTGCTTTCTAGGTTAGTTTACATTTTCGCAATTAGTTATAAATATTTTCTCAAAACCATTCTAAGTGTTTGGCATTGCATAACAAGCGATAATTCTCTTACACTCATAATCGTCTACATATTGTTTTCTGTGGGAATCGACCCCGACTCATAGTTGGGTAAATTATATTGCATGCGATTGTGTCCATTTACTTTTCAGTAGTGGATTTGGACGTCATCAGGTACCCAAAACTTGGGAGGGCCCAACAGATTTTATGCTATGCGGAGGCGTCGGGATTTAGAGGCTTTTCTAGATGTTGTCACGGGTATATTGACTGTCCAATCTCATGATGTGTATGCTCTTATTGATCCTGGTTCCACTTTGTCCTATGTCACTCCTTAAGTTGCTATGGATTTTGGGATAGAACCGAAATAACTTCATGAGCCGTTCTCTGTATCTACTCAGGTTGGTGAGTCTATTGTGGCCGCGCGGGTTTATAGGGATTGTGTTGTCACGATACGTGGTCGGAACACCATGGCCGATCTCATTGAATTGGGAATGGTTGATTTTGATGTGATAACGGAGATGGACTGGCTTTATTCATGTTTTGCCAAGCTTGATTGCGAACTAGAACTGTGAGGTTCGAATTTCCAAGTGAGTCAGTGATTGAATGGAAGGGGGATAATGTGGTGACGAAGGGTAGGTTTATTTCCTATTTTAAGGCCACGAAGATGATTAACAAGGGGTGTATCTACCATTTGCTCCGGGCTACGGACACCGATGTTGAGGCACCTACACTTGAGTCTGTGCCAGTTGTGAATGAATTTTCAGATGTCTTTCCAGATGAGCTCCATGGGATCCCACCGGACAGGGAGATTGATTTTGGGATTGATGTGATGTCAGGCATGCAGCCTATATCTATCCCTCCTTACAGAATGGCACTGAAAGAATTGAAGGAGCTAAAGGAACAACTGAAGGACGTGTTAGACAAAGGTTTCATCCGACCGAGTGTGTTGCCTTTGGGCGCACTGGTTCTCTTTAAAGAAAGATGGGTCACTTAGGATGTGTATTGACTATCGGCAACTCAACAATGTCACAAACAAAAAATAAGTACCCACTGCCAAAGATAGATGACGTGTTTGATCAATTGCAAGGTGTCGAGTACTTCTCCAAAATTGATTTAAGATCCGGGTATCACCAATTGAAGATCAGGTAGCAGGATATTCCGAAAATAGCTTTTAGAACCCGGTATGGGCACTTTGAATTTCTGGTGATGTCTTTTGGGCTAACAAATGCCCCGGCAGCTTTCATGGATTTTAAGAACCGAGTCTTCAAGACTTTCCTCGACTCCTTTGTGATAGTGTTCATTGACGATATACTCGTATATTCACGAACGAGAGGACCATGCCAATCATCTTAGGGCAGTTCTGCAGACTCTATATCAGCACAAGTTGTATGCGAAGTTTTGGACGTGCGAATTTTTTCTTGAATCTGTCATATTCTTGGGTCATGTTGTCTTCTGCGAAGGAATTAAGGTTGACACTCAGAAGATTTGGCCTAGGCCCACAACTCCAACAGAGATTCGCAGTTACCTAGGCTTAACGGGGTATTACAGAAAGTTTGTGAAGGGGTTCTCTACCCTTGCTTTTCCGTTGACTAAATTGATGCAGAAGGTGAGTAAGTTTCAATGGTCTGATGCTTGTGAAAAGAGCTTCCAGGAGCTGAAATCAAGATTGACTATGACGCCGGTGTTGACCCTACCAGAGGGTACAATTGGGTTTGTGGTGTATTGTGATGCTTCAAGGATCGAGCTTGGGTATGTATTGATGCAACATGCCAAGGTGATAGCTTATGCTTCTAGGCAACTCAGGAATAATGAAAATAACTATTCAACACATGACTTAGAACTTGCAGTAGTGGTATTTGCATTAAAGATTTGGCGTCATTATTTGTATGGGGTCCATGTGGATATATTCAAGGACCACAAGAGCCTTAAATATATTTTCAAATAGAAGGAACTGAATTTGAGGCAGAGAAGATGTCTTGAGTTACTCAAAGATTACGACATGGATATCATATATCACCCGGGAAAGGCCAATGTTGTAGCGGACGCTCTTAGCCGGAAATCTATGGGTAGTTTGGCTCACTTGGAGGCATATCAAAGGCCGTTGGCCAAGGAGGTTCATCGGTTGGCTAGTTTGGGAGTTCATCTCGCGGACTCTAGTGAAGGAGAGGTGATTGTGCAAAATAGGGCTGAATCATCGCTCATGGTGGAGGTCAAAGAGAGGTAATTCAACAATCTATTGTTGGTACAATTGAAGGAGGGGATTCATAAATATAAGACTATGGCTTTTTCTCTTGGCATGGAAGATGGTACACTAAGGTACCAAGGGCGACTATGTGTTCCAAATGTATCATGATCTCAATGAAGTCTACTAGTGGAATAACATGAAGAGGAATGTGGCGGACTTTGTGGAAGGATGTCCGAATTGTCAGCAAGTAAAGTTCGAACACCAACGGCCCGGTAGGTTGGCACAGAACATAGAAATTCTAATGTGGAAGTGGGAAATGATTAATATGGACTTTGTGGTAGGACTACAGCGCACTTCGCGCAAGTTTGACTCCATCTGTGTAATTGTGGATCGACTCACGAAGTCAGCACATTTCTTGCCAGTTAAATCTACCGACACAGCGGAACAATATGCTCAGTTGTATATCAAGGAAATAGTCAGGTTGCATGGCACTCTAGTTTCTATCATTTCGGACCGAGGGGCACAATTCACGACTAATTTTTGGAAGATATTTCAGCAAGGTTTGGGTACTCAGGTGAATCTTAGTACAGACTTTCATCTACAAATCGATGGGCAGGCAGAGCGGACTATTCAGATGCTTGAGGATGTGTTGTACGCTTGTGTTCTTGATTTCAAGGGTAGCTGGGATGATCATTTGCCACTCATAGAATTTGCCTACAACAACAGTTATCATGTAAGAATTCAGATGGCACCATTTGAGGATTTATATAGTATGAGATGTAGATCTTCCATTGACTGGTTCGATATTGGGGAAGCGGAATTGATAGGACCAGACCTCGTGCATCAGGCTATAGAGAAGGTTAAGGTCATTAAGGATTGGTTGAAAACTGCTCAGAGCCGCCAAAAGTCCTATTCGTATGTTCGTTGCAGAGATTTGGAGTTCAAAGAAGACGATTGGGTATTCTTGAAGGTTTCCCCCGTGAAGGGTGTAATGCAGTTTGGTAAGAAAGGGAATTTGAGCGCGAGGTATGTCGGGCCATACAGAATCGTTTAGAGAATTGGTCAGGTGGCATACAATCTTCAGCTACCACCTGAAATGTCATTAATGCACCCGGTATTCAATGTGTCTATGTTGAAGAAGGTAGTGGGAGATCCGTCGCTTATTGTGCCAGTTGAGACTATTGAGGTTAATGAAGAACTGACCTATGAAGAAATTCCAGTGGCCATTCTTGATAGGGAAGTCCTAAAGCTAAGAAATAAAGAGATTGCCTCCGTGAAAGTGCTATGGCGAAACCAATAGGTTGAAAAGGCTAGTTGGGAGGCCGAGGAAGAAATGAAGAAGAAGTACCCTCATTTGTTTGAATAGCTATGTAATTGTATTTATGAAATTGTTGCTTATGAATTATGTATCACTTGTATAGTTGATGTTAAAGGGTGTTCCTTCCTGGTTATAAGTTGCTTATGTCATTGGATTATGTATATGTTGTTAGGATTTGTTTCTCGGGTTCTCTGGCAGGTGGATAGACCCAGTTATAGGGGAAACTCTACCAAAATGTTTGGAAATTTAGGGAGTTAGTCAAAATTTGGCGCTGTTGGTATGCTAATGGTGAATTTTGACCCTCATTCGAGGACGAATAATCTTAAGTGGGGAAGGATGTAAGGCCCCGTAAAAAAATTTTTACTCAAAAACCCAGGATTTCGTGGTGCCGAGGATGACTTACGTGTTCATGATTGTAGAGATTCTACGGGGCGAGCTTGCGAGTTGCGGTATGGACTTTTAGGGTTGAACAGTGCACTGGGGAGTAAAGGAAAATTTTTGGTAGAAAAAGGCATTTCTGCGGTCCACTATGCGGCCGCAGAATCACTCTGTGGGCGGCAAAATGGCCGGAGAGTGAGGTAGAAATTGGGCAAATTTGGATGCCATTTCGCGGTCGATTATGCGACTGCAGAACAGGTCTGCGGCGCATTGTGCGACCGCAGAACAAGTCTGTAGGCGCATAACGACCGCATACCCAGACAGCGGTGCCCAGTTCCGGAGGACCATTTAGCGGCCCATTTTGTGGACCGCAGATGCGTTATGCGGTCGCATATTCTGTTTTGGAGCTTCATTTTTTTGGTTTTTATAACCCGACCCCATTTCATTGTATAGACGCTACAGATCATTTCTTAAGCAAAAACCTGATACTTTGAGAGTGAGAGAGTGCTCTAGAGTGGCTGAGAGTTCAACCAATTGTTCCTTAAGTCTTACTCAAATATTGGAAGATTAACAAGGTAAACTCACTAGGTCTTCATCCTAGAGGTAAGATTCTATATCCTAACCCTCAATTTCGAAATTTAACTAAAAATAGGTAATTAATAAGGCAGTTCTTGGGGTGTGGGAGTTGTTCTTCTTGCATGCATGTGTTATCAAAGGGTGTAGGAAGATTTTTGAGCCAAAAATGGTAGATAATAGGTTGTGGAATGATGGAATCCACCATAGGAGGACCTTGAAACACTAATGTGCACCTAGTGTTTGATAAAATGTTCAAATAAGCTGGAACCATGATCATCTTCTTAATTTTGGTTCAATTTGTTATATTTTTAAAATAGATCGACGTTTCTAAGATTTTCGGAACATTTTAGAGATTAAGGAAGCTGAAGTGAGGTATGTTGCTAAACACTTCTTCTCTAAGAATTGAACCCCACAACCCTTGTAAGTTTCAAGTTGTTCATCATAAATCGATTATTTCGAATAAGCTTTGTGACAAAGATATATGCTCAATACATGTTTCAAACGCCCTTATCATGTTGTGCTACTAATGGAGGATGTGTTCAAAGTATGTATTGCATATCTACATGTTATGAGTCCAAGTCGTGTTTCGAATGAAAGTTATTATGCCAAATTGTGTAGATATTGTGATTGCGATTACACCTCCACCTGCATATATTGAGGGACAGGGCCGCTTTGTGTAGGTTTTTGGTATTGTTGTTACCCCTCCACCTGCATATATTGGGTTGAGGCCGCTTTGTGTAGGTTTTTGGTATTGTGGTTACACCTCCACCTGCATATATTGGGGTGAGATGGCAGGGCCGCTTTGTGTAGGTTTTTGGTACTGTGGTTACATTTCCACCCGCATACATTGGGGTGAGGCGGCATGGCCGTTTGAGTAGAGTTTTTGGTATTGTGATTGCACCTCCACCTGCATACATTGGGGTGAGGCGGTAAGGCCGCTTTGTGTAAAGGTGGTTGCAGAGGATCTCGAGTTATAAATGTTATCGAAAGCACTTGATAAATTTGCTTTGTCTTTAACAACTATCTATGCTATGCTATTGTCACCCTGATTCATCATATTCATGTTGTATTTCCAAGTCCTTGATTAGGTGTTTGGCTTTCATACTAGTACTAGTCGACATGTACTAACGTCTCTTTTGCCAGGGGTGCTGCATCTTTAATGGATGCAGGTGGTTCGACAACGGAAGGTATTGACCAGTGATAGTGGTAATCATTCTTCCTAGCTGCTTTGGTGACCCCCGTTTCATTCTGGGGTCGTGCATCTTTTTTCTCGTGTGTATTATTATGTTTTAAGATATAAACAGAGATCATTGTACTCTTTTGTATCTATTAGAGGCTTCGTAGACATAGTGTGGGTTTTGTATTGGCGTGGGAAGGATAAACTAAAGATGTCGTAATTGTATCGCATGCTTCTTCTATTAAACTATGGTTGTGAAACGTATTGTTTTGGGGACTTATAAATGATGCAACTATTGGTACCGAACTTGAGTGGTTCACATGACTATCTCATTATCTAATTAATGAAATCGATCCATTCTTTATTTATATGTAATCTAGGTAGAAGGAAATCTAGCAGGCTTGCTCTGCCGGGTTATCCTTGTTGAGCGCCGGTCGCGCTTCCCGAGGTTGGGGCGTGACAAGTTCAGTCACCTAGAAAGAATCCAAATAGCAATCACCGGCCCCGGCCCTGACCGAACCAAAAAAAGCAGGAGACAGGCGAGGATGATGATTACAGAGTCCGTAGGTCCTTCATAGCCCCTGACGATTCTGATGCCACCAAGTCAATAGTTGAGGAGCTGGAGCAAGTCAGATTGATCGAGCACCTGCCCAATTGGAAGATATACTTGGGCACGGGGCTAACTCCCGAGCTCAAAAAAAAACTCATTGAATTCCTTATAGATAACATAGATTGTTCCGCTTGGTCCCATCTTTACATGATAGGGATCCCGCCGAAAATAACTACTCACAAGCTGAGCTTGAATCTGAAGTTTTCACCCGGTTAAATAGAAGAGAAGACTTCAGGCTGAAGTCAAACATGCATTCATCAAAGACGAGGTATCCAAACTCCTTAAAATAGGTTCCATTCGAGAAATCAAGTACCGAATTGGTTAGCAAACGTAGTGGTAGTGCCTAAAAAGGGAAATAAATTAAGAATGTGTGTAAGAATTGAACAAGGCATGCCCTAAGGACTCTTGTCCTTTGCCTAACATCGATCGCATGATCGATGCTACGGCCGGCCACGAGATACTTGGCTTTCTCGACGCCTATTCCAGGTATAACAAGATTCGGATAGACCCGAGCGACCAAGAAAAGACTTCCTTCATTACTAAATATTGCACCTATTGTTATAACGTAATGCCATTCGGACTAAAAATGTCGGTGCCACTTATCAATGCCTAGTAAATCGGATGTTCGAAGAGCAAATAGGAAAATCAATGGAGGTTTACATTGATGACATGTTAGTTACGTCCCTGCGAGTAGAGGACCATTTGTAACATTTGTAGGAAACCTTCAACATACTGAAGAAATACAATATGAAGATGAAGCCGGAGAAATGCGCATTCAGAGTCGTGTCCGGGAAGTTCCTTGGATTCATGGTGTCCAACCGGGGAATTGAGATCAATCCAAACAAGATCAAGGCCATAGAAGATATCACCATGGTGGACAATGTCAAGGTCATTCAAAGGCTAACCGGGCGCATAGCCGCCCTGGGTCGGTTCATTTCAAGGTCCTTCAGTAAGAGACATCGGTTCTTCTCGTTATTGAAGAAGAATAATAACTTCTCGCGGATGTCGGAGTGCCAGCAAGCTTTGGAATAACTAAAATGGTACCTTTCGAGTCCACCTTTGATTCATACTACGAAGGCAGACGAGCAGTTGTACCTGTACTTGGCGGTATCCGAGATAGCAGTAAGCAGAGTCTTAGTCCGGGAGGAAGAAGGTATGCAATTTCCTATATATTATGTTAGCAGGACTCTAGGCGAGGCCGAAAAAAAGGTATCCTCACTTGGAGAAATTGGCGCTCGCTTTTCTAAGCGCCTCCAGGAAGTTAAGGCCATGTTTTCAGTGCCATCCCATATGTGTCGTTACTACTTACCCATTAAGGAACATAATGCACAAACCTGAGCTCTCGAGACGATTGACCAAATGGGCCGTGGAAATTAGCGGGTACGAAATTGAATATTGACCCCAAACCACCATCAAATCTCAAATTTTGCCAGACTTCGTGGCCGACATCACGCTAGCCTTAATACACGACGTCGAAAAAGAATTGTTGTTAACCTCGAGGACCTCCTTGGGGGATTTGGACCCTCTTTACAGACGGTGCCTCGAACGCAATGGGGTCCGGACTCGGCATCGTGTTGAAGCTACCCTCGGGTAACGTAGTTAGGCAATATATTAGAACTGTGAAATTGACTAACCATCAGGCCAAGCATGAGGCCATGATTGCAGGTCTCGAATTTGCTAAAATCCTGGGGGCCGAAGTGATCGAAGCTAAATGCGGTTCCCTCCTTTTGGTGAATCAAGTCAATGGGACATTCAAGGTGAAGGAGGAACGAATGCGAAGATACTTGGATAAACTACAGGTAATGCTACATTGATTCAAGGAATGGACCCTACAACACGTGCACCGGGATCAAAATAGCGAAGCAACTCTGGCTAACTTGGGGTCATCGGTTGATGACAAAGAATTAATCTCAGGAACGGTCGTACAGCTCATGAAATTAATAGTGGAAGAAGGCCACACCGAGATAAACTTGACAAGCTTAACCTAGGACTGGAGAAACAAGTATATAAATTACTTAAAGACAGTGAAGCTGCCCTCAAATCCTAAAGAATCGAGGGCTCTGCGCCGGAAGGCGGCCAGGATTAGCCTGCCCGAAGATAATACCCTGTTTAGAATAACGTTCCATGGCCTACTCGCCATATGTCTATGTCAGGCCCCAAACTCGGGGAGCGCGACCAGCGCTCAATCGAGATAACCCGGCCGAGCAAGCCTGTATAATACCTTCTACTCGAACTCACTCATGAATAAAGAGACAATATATTTCATTAATTAGGCAGTGAGGAGGATCATGTGAACAACAATACCAATTCATTATCAGCAGTTACATCATTTATATGTTTCAAAATACATACACTCATAGTTCAATGTGGAACGTGTGATATAATTACAACGTTACTAGTTCGACTTCCCCAACACCAACATACCACCCATACTATGTCTACGGAGCTTCTAATTGATACAAAAGAGTGCGATGATAGTGCCGACAACAAGGCTGTAAGGTCCCGTGAAATTCTTACTCAAAACCCGAAATCTCGTAGTGCCAAGTTAGGAATATGTGTTAGAAGCCGCGGTTCGGACCTTTTGGGATTGATCTGTGCATTAAAAAGTTAAGGAATAATTTTTTTCAGAAAAGCGCATTTCTACGGTTCATTATGCGATCGCATAATAGCTATGCGGACCGCATAGTTGCCGCAGACTGAGGCAGGATGTTTGCTAGTTTTGAGGTCAACTATGCGGCCAATTATGCGATCGCATAATCAATATGCGGGTCGCATAGTCATCATATAATCTCCTTGGAATTTTGTGAGGGGCAAATCTACGGTGCATTATGCGACCGCAAAATGTTGCGGCCAAACGCACACGCAAGCGCACGCGGTCGTCAAGTAATAAAGTGACTAAAAGTCGGATGTCGATCCCACGAGGACTTGTGATTAACAATTAACTAAATTAGACTATCCTAATTATCTACACACGAATTAAACCTATAAGTATTTGATTTTATACTAATTAAATAAAGAAATATAAATAATGAACTTTTAACAGAGAAAGAGCAGATTTTTATGATATCAATGTAATGAAAACGATCTAGGGTTATGGGCTATCTAACATTCCTATTGTATTCTTCAATTGAATTAACTAACTAATTTATCTAGTTTATTGGTTGACAGGGTTAATATTGCTCATAATAATTTGTCGAGTCCTTACTCGCCTATTCAAGCTAACCTAACGCCTATATGTCTATGGAATTAGAATCAACAAGAACGCATTTATAATTTCTGTAAATCAACCAAGCAAGGCAATTGGGTATATGTCTATCCCAATTGCTAATCCGTTCCCCGAGGCCCAGGTTCAAGAACTTGATGCAATCTAGAATTCCCACTTTCGAGTTCAACTCTAGATTCGTAGATAGTATTCAATTGGTGATCAAGCAATCAAATAATTAAGTGCAGGATTGAATAAATAAATCAATATGATAAACTAAGAAATCAAAATCAATATCCGAATAACAATATTCATGAAAGAACCACAACCCTAGAACGTGAAGTTTAGCTCCACATAGACATGGTAGCAAAACAACAAATCATACAAAGAAACATAAAAAGACTAAGTTGATGGAAGAAAAGATGAAATCCGGCCTCCACGGCGGCTCTGTGCTCTTCCTTGGTCCAAAATTCCTCTCAAAAACGTTCTCTCATGTATATATACCAAGTAGGGTTGGGCCCAAACAATTATACCTTCTCCAATGTGAAAAAGGACACTTTTCCCGGGTGACTCGCGCGACCTCGCGCGGTTTTTGCGCGCCCTTTCTGTCTCAGCTTGTAACACGCGCGAACTCTGTGCGACTTCGCGCGACCTTCGCGCGCCTGGGGCTTGATTTCTTCCAATTTTTCGTCTTATTCTTGCACGCACTCAACTCCGAGGGATCGTTTTTGCTCATAAATCATTCCAATAACCTCTTGAAAGCATCATATAAGCTCCTCACCCTGCAATGTACACAAATCACAATTAGAGCCTATTTTTCATCAGATAACCATATTATGTCATTGAAATGTAATTAAGCGGAAGCATAAACAATAGCTAAATCACCTAGATTTCGCCTATTATCACAGAACAAGTATGCGGACCGCATTTTTGTCGCATACCCGGGCAGAATGTTTAAGTTTTGAGGGCCATTTTGCGGATCCTTTTGCGGGCCGCATATCAGTTATGCGCTCGCATATACGACCGCAGATTGAGTCGGGGCTCCTATTTTCTAACTTTTAAAACCGACCCCATCTCATTAATAACACCCCATTAGACCCTTTTATGCTATTTTCTACTGCATTTAGAGTGAGAGAAGGAGTTCTAGAGGAAGAAACTAATTCTCACCAAGTCACTACAATCCTTGCCCAAATCTTTGAAGATTTTCAAGTAAAATTGCTAGGCCTTCATCTTAAGAGGTAAGAACTTGTGCCCTAACCTTGATTTCGAAAATTCCTATTAAAATAAGTGATGAACAAGTGGGTTCATGGGTATAAGGATTGATTAACTTGCATGCATGAATGATAATAGGGTATGGGGAGATTGTGCGCTAAAAATAGAACAAATGGGGTGTAGGATGATAAAAATCTCTCACAAAAAGGTCCTAAAATCACAATGCACACTTAGCTTGATAATATACTCAAATGAGCTACAATCTTAATCATCTCTCTAATTTTTTGTTCAACTTATAATTCTCATAAAATAGATCGAAGTTGCTAAAAGTTACGGAATTTTGTATGAATTTAAGGAAAGCTCTATTTAGGTATGTATGGCTAAAACCCCCTCTTCTTAGAAATTGAGCTTTGTTGGTGTCCATGCAAATGTTGTATGACCGAAATTTGATTGATGTATTGATTGTTATTTCCCATGAACTGGTGTTGCAACTATACATACATGAAAGGTGTGTCTCAATGTGTTCAATATACTATTCTTGGTAATTTAAAAATGTGTGAAGAATGTGAACCATGTGTTGAAATGCCTAGACTTCAAGTCAAGTTTAAAACTGAGATTGTTATGCCAACTATGTGAAATCTTATCTATGCTTACAACTTGAATTGCTCTTGTATGTGCCTATTATCCTAAATTTCAAGGTTAACGTTGAAAGTGGAAATGATGTGAAATGGGGGAAAAAGAGCTTGAGTTATGAAATGTGGCCTAGTGCCAAGTATGATATGATAATTGTGGTCCCAAGTGCCTATGAATTGATATATGTGAAATAAATATCGAAATGAGATGATTAACGAAAAAGGAATAATGTCTTGGTAAGACGGCCTAGCCGATCGGGCCGTGATCGGACGCCATGCCGCACACATGGTGGTATTGTGCTGATATTGAATCTGAAAAGTGAGAATGAGAATGTGATTGTGATTGAGATACATGTCTCAAATGAGGCAACCTAGCCGATCAGGTCGAGATCGGACTCCGCGCGAGAAAGCGGTGGTATTATGAATGATGATGAACAGTATTAAATTCCCCAACCTAAAGTTATGGAAATTATGTGAAAATTTTATGATCCTTTTATTTGATGATGTGGTGATCGTTTAAAGCTTTTGATTGATCCTTATGATTTCCTTGTTCTTGCATGATAGTTCTTTCTAATGAGATGGTGTTTAGTTATACATACTAGTACTATTCCATGGCACTAACATCCCTTTTGCTGGGGGCGCTACATCTTTGAATGGATGTAGGCGGATCCATAGCAAACAGTACCGATAGTAGGTAGCGGAGCATCCTCCACTCAGCAAGCTTGGTGAGCCCTTTTCGTCCGGGGGTTATGCAGTATGTCTTTTGTTATAAATTACCACTTTTGAGGTATAGCCGGGGCCTTGTTGCCGGCATTATCATAACTGTCTTTTGTATCTTTAGAGGCTCCGTAGATGTTTGTGTGGGTTATGTACGGGTGATGGATGGTTCAATGAACTGTGTTGTAATTCTAAACTCTTGTTCTTCTAAACTGTAACTGTATGAAATCTCGGAAACTTAACTATTGTCTAAATGTGGTAATATGAAATGAACTAGCAATGTTATATGTATGATATTTCCTACTGTCTAAATAAATGAAAGCATGGTTTTCTTGGTCATAGTGAGTTGGGTAGAAAGTGTTCAAAAGGCTTGCTCAGTTGGGTTCACTCGATTGAGCGTCGGTCGCGCCTCCCGAGGTAGGGGCGTAATAAACTTGGTATCAGAGCCAAAGGTTTTAAAGTGTCCTAGGATGTCTCGAAGCCGTGTCTAGTAGAGTCCTTCTTATCAGTGTGTAGTCGACCACATCTTTAAGTTGGAGGCTACTTGGGCATTTAGGAATAACACCCTTCTTTGATATTCTGGATCGTGCGGCAATTATGAAAGTATTCCTCCTCTTACTAGTGCATTCCTTCAACTCTCAGTACATGGCACCTAAGAAGAAATCCAGGACTGGCCAAGGAGCCAATGCTGCCCCAGGAGCAGCAGTCAACTCCGTAATTGATGATGCGGGTGAGAACCCGAAGGGTGAGGACATTCCCCTGATTACTACACCAGTTCCTACATCTGTTGAGGGTGTTACTTTCCCTCCCACTGATATTCTTGTTCTGCCTCCAGCCCCAGCTTCCGGTTTTGGTAATTCTGATAGGGATCTTAGGGGAGCTATTCAGATGTTGACTCAGCTATTGGCCTCTCAGGCCCAGGGTCAAATGTTGCACCCAGTTCATCTAGCCAGCAAGGGAATTCCACCAGTTCTAAGGTAAACATATTTCTTCACCTAGACTCTCCAGTGTTTACGGGTGCAAATCCAGAAGAGGACCCCCAGGATTTTATTGATGAGATGCACAAGACCCTCAGGGTTATGCGTGCAATTGAGATAGAGGGAGTAGAGTTGGCTGCCTACCGTCTGAAAGGGGTGGCCTACTCGTGGTTTGAGTTGTGGGAAGATTCCCGTGAGGAGGGGAGTCCTCCGGCGAGGTGGAGTGAATTTGCCGACGCCTTTGTAGATCATTTCCTGCCTGCTGAGACAAGGGCAGCCCATGCAGCAGAATTTGAGAATCTAAAGCAAGGTAGCAAGAGTGTGTGGGAATACCACATGGAGTTTGCCCGCCTGTCCAAGTATGCTATCCATATGTTGCCTACAATGGAGGCCAGGGTGCGCCGGTTTGTTCAGGGTCTTAATCCTTTGACTATTAATGAGGCTCCTACAGTTTCCTTGAATTCGGACATGAATTATGGGAAGATGGTGGCATTTTCTCAGGCCACAGAGAACCGTAAACTGAAGAGCAGGATGGAAAGAGAGGGTAACAGCAAGGCCCGGTCTGCGGGCAACTTAGGAGAGTCACTAGGTAGGGGAAGATNGCTGATATTGAATCCGGAATGTGAGAATGAGATTATGATTGAGATACATGTCTCAAATGAGGCAACCTAGCCGATCAGGTCGAGATCGGACTCCGCACGAGAAAGAGGTGGTATTGTGAATGATGATGAACAGTATTAAATGCCCCAACCTAAAGCTACGGAAATTATGTGAAAATTTTATGATCCTTTTATTTGATGATGTGGTGATCGTTTAACGCTTTTGACTGATCCTTATGATTTCCTTGTTCTTGCATGATAGTTCTTTCTAATGAGATGGTGTTTAGTTATATATACTAGTACTATTCCATGGTACTAACGTCCCTTTTGCCGGGGGCGCTACATCTTTGAATGGATGTAGGTGGCTCCATAGCAGACAGTGCCGATCGTAGGTAGCGGAGCATCCTCCACTCAGCAAGCTTGGTGAGCCCCTTTTCTTTCGGGGGTTATGTAGTATGTCTTTTGTTATAAATTACCACTTTTGAGGTCTAGCCAGGGCCTTGATGCTGGCATTATCATAACTGTCTTTTGTATCTTTAGAGGCTCCGTCGACATTTGTGTGGGTTATGTACGGGTGATGGATGGGTCAATGAACTGTATTGTAATTCTAAACACTTGTTCTTCTAAACTGTAACTGTATGAAATCTCGGAAACTTAACTATGGTCTAAATGTGGTAATATGAAATGAACTAGAAATGTTATATGTACGATATTTCCTACTGTCTAAATAAATGAAAGCAAGGTTTTCTTGGTCATAGTGAGTTGGGTAGAAAGTGTTCAAAAGGCTTGCTCAGTTGGGTTCACTCGATTGAGCGCAGGTCGTGCCTCCCGAGGTTGGGGTGTGACAAAGGCCCCGGCTATACCTCAAAACATAATACATAAGGACAAAAGATTACACGATCCCGGAATGAAGTAGGGCGAACCAAGTCACCTGGGAAAAGGGTGTATCAATGATCAAAGCTGCCTGCAATAGAACCACCTACATCCATTAAATATGCAGCGCCCCCGGCAAAATGGACGTTAGTACATGTGGAATAGTACTAGTATGAATGACTAAACACCATCTCAATAGAACGAATAATAACACAATAATGAACAATCATAAACATCAATGGGAGTTTGAAACAATACCCAAAACATCAAGTTAGGAACAAGACAAGTTTCAAACAATTTCCATATTCTAGGTTGGGGATCTTTAGGACTGATATGCCACCGTTTACAATTTTGATTACAATTTCCAACACAGTCACCACCATGCATGCGGGGCGTCCGATCACGACCTGATCGGCTAGGCCGTCTTATACGAGACATCAACCACAATCATAGTTTCAATTAAAATTTCCTACACAATCACCACCATATGTGCAGCATGGCGTCCGATCACGACCCGATCGGCTAGGACGTCTCATACGAGACATCACTCTTTTCTATCAATCATCTCATTCATACTTCTCTCACACCTTTCCATTTCATTGGCACTAGTGGTCACAATCGTAATATCCCCTTTTTTTATTTGGCATGTTGGTCGTATTTCATATTTTACATTTCATGATCACCTTTTTCACTTTCAACCATCATCATGGATTTCAAAACAAGGCACTTACGTTCAAGACATTAAGCACACATATGAGCAAACAAGAGTCTTAAATGCATTGAGGTTTCTTACACAGTTGGCATTAGCTATCATTTGAAACGCAACTTGAAGCCATAGCATCTAGATAAACAACCCATACATTGAACAAGTTATTAGTACAACTTAACAAGAGCATTTGGAATAGATATTGAACACATATGTCTTTTAACACAAAGTTTATTCGGAACAATTGATTCATAGTGAGTAACTCAGGACGTACAATGACATTGTGGGGTTCAATTCCAAGAGAAGAGTTTAGCTAACGTACCTCACTTGAGCTTCCTTAAAACTCTAAAATGTTCCAAAAATCTTAGCAACTTCAATCTATTTTAGAAATATAACAAATCAGACCAAAAATTAGGAAGATGATTATGGTTCCAGCTCATTTGAGCATTTTATCAAACACTAGGTGTGCATTACGGTTTCAAGGTCCTCCTATAGTGGATTCCATCATCCCCAACCCATTATCTACCATTTTTAGCTCAACAATCTTGCTACACCCTTTGATAACACATGCATGCAAGATGAACAACTCCCACACCCAAGAATTGCCTTACTAATTATCCCATTTTAGTTAAATTTCGAAATTGAGGGTAGGGTGTAGAATCTTACCTCTAGGATGAAGACCTAGTGAGTTTCCCTTGTTAATCTTCCAAGATTTGAGCAAGAATTGAGGAACAACTGGTTTAGGAACTCTCTCACACTATAGAGCACTTCCCCACTCTCAAAATATAAGTTTTTAACCTTCTAAAATGACCCCCAATATTTTTTATAAGAATGTAATCGGGTTTTTAAAACCAGAAAAATGAAGCTATGTAACACAATCTGCGGTCGCATATGCGACCGCATAAAGCTTCTACGGTCCACGAAATGGCCTCCGAAACTGGGCACCTCTACCTAGGTATGCGATGCGGCTCGCAGACCTGTTGTGCGGTCGCACAATGCACCGCAGACCTGTTCTGCGATCGCGTAATCTACCCAATTATTGCCTCACTCTGCAACCATTTTGCGGTCCACAGAGTGATTCTGCGTCCGCACAGTGGACCGCGGCTTGCAAGCTCTCCCCGAAGAATCTCTACAATCATGAACACGTAAGTCTACCTTGGCACCAGGAAATTCCTGGTTTTAGGTAAAATTTTACGAGCCTTACAATCTGGGACCGGGAGACACCGAGTATGTTTTGAGGGAAGTTCACGAAGGTACCTGCGGGAACCATTCGGGGCCAGAATCGTTGGTTTGTGAGATAATCAGGGCTGGCTATTACTAGATCGACATGGAGAATGATGCGAAGGAGTTCGTGCCAAAATGCGACGGTTGTCAAAGGCACGCTCCAATGATCCATCATCCTGGGGAGCTAATACATTCGATCTTGTCACCTTGGCCATTCATGAAATGGGGAATGAACATCGTCGGTCCCCTGCCATGGGCACCCAGTAAGGCTCAATTTATATTATTTATGACTGGTTATTTTCCTAAATGGGTTGAAGCTCAAGAATTCGAGAAAGTCAGAGAAAAAGAAGTTATTGATTTTGTTTGGGACCACATAATATGTCGGTTCGGGAAGCCGGCTAAGATCGTATGTGACAACGGGAAGCAGTTCATTGGCGGCAAGGTAAGAAAAGTTTTTGAGGACCATAATATCAAAAGGATCTTATCAACACCCTATCACCCTAGTAGGAACGGCCAGGCTGAGTCTACAAACAAAACCATACTCCAAAACCTTAAGAAAAGGTTGACCGACGCCAAAGGAAAATGGAAGGAAATTTTTCCTGAAGTCCTACGGGCATAGCGTACGACCTCAAAGTCTAGTACCGGGCCACCCTATTTTTGTTGGTCTACAGTGACGAAGCACTAATACCAGTCGAGGTAGGAGAATCGAGTCTCAGGTTCCGATATGTGACCGAAGAGTCAAACGGTGAGGCCATGAGCACGATCCTGGCACTATTGGATGAAAGGCACGAGGCCGCCCTCGTCCGGTTGGCCGCCCAGAAATAACAGATCGAAAGGTATTACAACCGGAGAGCCAACTCCGACACTTCAATATCTGGGACTTGGTGTTGAGAAAGGTTAGTTCAGTACTCAGATACTCATGCCAGTTCAGTACTCAGATACTCACGTCAGTTTAGTACTTAGATACTCATGCCAGTTCAGTACTCAGGTACTCATGTCAGTTCAATACTCAGAAATTCAAGTCAATTCAATACTCAGCTACTCATGTCAGTCCAATACTTAGATATTCATGCCGGCTTAGTACTCTGATATTGATGTTAGTTCAATTCTCAAATATTCGTGCCAGTTTAATTCGAATATCCATGTTAGTTCTGTATTCATGTATCCATGGCAGACCAATATTCAGTCAATGCAGTAGTCATTAAGTTCAGTATATCAACAGTTCAGTAATCATGTATTCATCCAGTTTAGTATGCAAATTTTAATGAAAGTTCATGTTTGCACCAGACTCGTTTAAGGTCCGGAGTTAGCAGAAGTTACAGTCAAGACAATCATTCGAGGATGAATGATCCCAAGGGGGAGATAATGTAACACCCTGTACATTCGGACTAGATGTGGGTATGTTAAATGGGTATTATTTTGATATTTTAGACATATGAAGTCCTATCGGGATGAGTATGGGTGAAAATAGTTGTTTCAAAATCAAGATGGAAAGTGAGGTGCATAAGATTCGACAAAATCGACTAAGTTTGCAGAAGGTCCGTCTTCCAGCAGGGTTTAGTTAACATTTGTAAGGAATTTGGGAAATGCAAAGCATTCTAGTTGTAGGCCTTTGAAATAGCTTTCCAACGATATATTGTAGATCCCAAACGGAGCTCTGTGCAAAACGTTATGCCCGTTTTACAGAATGGTGCGTAACCACTGCGTTCGGCTGCGTTTGACCTCGACCGCAGTCGTGAGGCAGTGTACCAGCGATTTACCACAGTTGGCACCGCGGTCGGGCCTACAGGGACGCGGTGGCCAACTTGGGAAGTCGTTTTTTAGCCCTATTTCATCCCCCACAGCCCCAAAACATAAAAACTTGCTCTAGAAAGGAAAGCTCTCAAAAACCTAACTCCTTAAAGGTCCCTCCACCATCCAAGGTAAGTTCGAATGGTGATTCTAAGTTTATTTCAATTTCCCAACACCTTATTAACATGGGTAAACCCTCCAAATCATTAGATATTCGATTGGGGCATCATTGTTGAGAAAAGAAACCCTAGAACTCGAATTCAAAAAGATTGAACGTCAAAAAGGTAATATCTTCACCCTCTAATTGATTATATCATTGAATTAATGATTATAGACTCTAGTTCATGAGATATGAGTTGATGGGTTTGATAGAAAAGCATGAACGGTTATAGGTTTGGGTTATTGATTGTTGATTATTGGTTAAGGGTGTCGTTTACCTTATGTGTGATAAAGAACAATATTGATTATAACCATTTGAGACCTTAGAATTTATCTAAAAGCAAGAGAACGGGTTATTGGGTATAGAGACATCATTAATAAGGGCTATGAAGCTTTATGCCACCAAGTGTTTGATAAAATGCCTAAGTGACGAAAACATGAGTATTGTTGCTAATTTAGAATCCTTTTGACTTGTATTGATATAGATTAAAGTTGAAAGGGTTGGCGAATGTTGTATTACGCTCAAGGATAGGAAGTTAAGGTATGTGAGGCTAACTCTCTATGTTTGGGAATTTTAATGATTCTCCCTACACTACGTTTCTTTTACATCGTTACTAATTGGCTCCGAAATATAGTTAAGCCTAGCTCATTGAATAGTTGCAGAACTTCTATTCTCTTGCTTCATAACTCGTTCATCACTTTCATTCTGAACGTTGTGAGCTCAGTGCGTATTCAATATAGACTTGGGTTTGATTCCCCCGAGTCTTAGTATAGATTACTCAGTATGCCATAAACAGTTGAAGTTTCAGTGTTCATAATCAGTTCAAGAATACATGTCTCAGTATAGTCCTATTCAGTATTCCAGTATTGTGTAATTTAGTGTGATCCAGCATTCCAATATCATATAATTCAGTGTGATTCAGTATTTCACTATCATGTATTACAGTTTGATTCTCAGTTCCTGAATGTTGAACTCATGTATTTAGGCCTGAGGCCGTAGTTTATATGCTTTATGTATACTTGGTCCTGAGGCCGTAGTTTATGCTTTATGCATGTTTGGGCCTGAGGCCGTAGTTTATGGTTTATGCATGTTTGGTCCTGAGGCCGTAGTTTATGCTTTATGCATTTTTGGGCCTGAGACCATAGTTATGTATACGTATACTTGGGCCTGAGGCTGTAAGTTGTGCACATTTATATTGGGCCCGAGGCCGTAGCTTATTCAGATAAACATGTTGTTCATCATTCAGAAGAGGGAGTATTCATATCCTTACTTCCTTTGTTCAGTTCAGTTATCAATTATCATTTCAGTTATCATTTCAGATATCATTTCAGTTATCAGTTACCGGTTAATAGTTCAGTTATTAGTTATCAGTTATCATTTCAGTTATCAGTTGTCAATTATCATTTCAGTTCAGTTTCGATAGTTATCATTTCAGTTATCAATTATCAATTCTCAGTTATCAGCTCAGTTTTAGTTTCAGCATTTATAATTCTTTCTTTCAGTTGCTTCACATACCAGTGCAATTCAAATGTACTGACGTCCCTTTTTGCCCGGGGCCTGCATCTCACGATGCAGGTAATGATTTACAGGTTGATGATTCAGAGCACTAGGATTCTCGTACCAGCTATTTGGTGATCCTTAGTTCTTTCGGGGCATTATCATTACTATAGTCTTCGGTATTTCCAGACAGTCAATGTTTTCAGTACTTCATTAGAGGCTTCATAGACTAGAGTAACAGTTAGACAGAGTCTCAAGTTTTTCATGTTAAGCTATGTTTGCTGCAAATACGTTTAACAAATTGTATTAGTATTTCCGTACTTTGATTTATATCATTCAAACTTTTAGTATATCAGCATGTGTTAGTTTATCTTCCGCATTTAGTATGTTATGATATCACATGTCGATTCAGCCAGCCAGTTGGTTCGCTCGGTCACATGTAGTCAGGCACCGAGTGCCGTGTTACGTCCAGGACCAGGTTCGGGGCGTGACAGTCGCGTTCGCGGGCCTCGGAGTCACCTTCGAAAGTTATTTGTGTACAATCTATTTCTATTCCGGAACAGTTGTACTTAGATATTTTCTAGCGAACTCAGTAGAGCTTATGACTTGTACTACCGACTTTGGGATTGTTGCTATTTATTCAGTAAGTGTTAGGCTTACCTAGTCTGAAAGACTAGGTGCCATCACGACATCCTACTGAGAGAAATTGGGGTCATGACAATTCCCTGCCCATCACAATCACATAAAGAATATAAGTTGTGGATCCAATGTGACAATATCGCATTAAGTTGGACTAATGTGACTCTTTCCCCTTCTGTTCTTGACACATTGCTTAACTATGGTTGTGAAACATCCGAAGAAGCTTGGGATACTCTCGCATTTCTTTATTTAGACCAAGTTCTTCTTCCACAAGTCATCTTAAATCAAAATTTCAAGAAAGGATCCTTATCTATAGAGGAATATCTTCAACAACTTCATTCTTTTGCTTCTTCCTTGCGCTCTATTGGAAAACCAATGACTGATGAAAATCTTATCGCACAAGCGCTGTAAGGACTGCCTTCTTCCTATCGCACCTTTATTTCTGGCTTGAACACTTTGCTTCAAGCCAGAAATCGGAAAGGAAATAATGGTAGAGGTCATGAATATTACAATAAAAAATATAATCCCTCCTTTCCATCTCTAAGGTCTGGTTCCCATTCTAAATCCCGGCCTTTATTCTCCACAAATGAAATTTTAGGCCAGCCTTCTACTCAATGTCAAATTTGCTTCCATTCAATCACACTGAGTTTGTAATGACCCGACTGGTCGTTTTGCTTTTAGAACCACGTCCCCCCCTAAATAAGACTATATGCGCTTGCTTTAACAAATTTACGACCTGCGGGGATGGTTGGTTCGGGATTTTGAAGAGTTTTAGTAGTAATAGGCACACTTGTTTCCCTAAGATTTTCTTAAAAGGCTAAGTTTGACTTTGGTCAACATTTTTAGTAAACGGATCCGTACTTGTATTTTGACGGTCCCGGAGGGTCCGTAGGAAAATATAGAACCTGGGCGTATGCCCGGAATCGAATTCCGAGGTCCCTAGCTCGAGTAATGAATTTTTGTTAGAAATTGTTAAACTGAAATTCTAAGGATTTAATGAAATTAAATAATGCTTGATCATATTGGTATCGGGCCCTTATGTTGGTTCCGGAGCCCAGTACAGGTCCAATATAACATTTAAGTCTTGTCTGTAAAATTTGATGAGAAAAGGGACTGATTTGACGTTATTCGGACGTCCGGTTGTAAAAATAGGAATTTGAATGTTCTTAAGGATTTCATGCGTTTTGGTGTTGAATCCGTAGTTTTAGCTGTTATTTCGGAGATTTGATCGCTCGAACAAGTTTGTATGATGTTGGACTTGTGTGAGTGTTCGGAGTGGAGCCCCGAGGGCTCGGATGAGTTTCGGGCATAGGTTGGGAGTAGAAAACACACCAGATTTCTGGTGTTTTTGGTTGCTGCAGCAGATCTCGCAATTGCGAGATATTGTTCGCAAATGCGAACATCGCATTTGCAAGGAGGGCGTCGTAATTGCGAAGGAGCCCAACCCAGGCAGAGTTCGCATTTGCGATCCCATCAGAAGTCGCAATTGCGACTCCTGGGTCGCATTTGCGACCACTGCAGCATAGCCCAGGCTTCGCATTTGCGAGTTTTTTTTCGCAATTGCGATCTCACATTTGCGAACCTGGTGTTGCAAATGCGACATCAGAGGCCTTGGCATAGCTTTAGAAAACGGGACTTAGGCCATTTATTTTATTTCACTTCTACACTTGGGCGATTTGGGAGCTTTCAAAGAGGGGATTTCAACCTAGCATTTGTGAGGTATGTTATTTCTACTTAATGTGAGTTTAATACTTGGGTTTTGGGTAGATTAACACACTAAAATTAGTGAAAATCATGGGGTTAGAGAAAAACCTAAGGGTTTGATAAAAGTTAGATTTAACCAAGAAATTTGCTATGAAATGAAGTAGAAATCATATATTATTGCTCCTTAGGTTATAAAGAACTACTTTCTTCGGAAAATCTCAGAATCCGGGCGCGTGGGCCCAGATCGGATTTTAGGAAACTTGTGATTTGGGTTGGGAAATTACATTAATAGTTAGAATGCGATCTTGTGAGCTTGTATTAACTAGTTCCTACCTCGTTGAATTAGTTTTGGGTCGTTCGGCTCCAAATTTGAGGGTTTGAGCACGTTCTTGGTATTGGAAGTATGCTTTGGAGCGAGGTGAGTCTCCTTTCTAACCTTGTAAGAGGGAATTGTCCCCATAGGTGAATTAATTGGTTATGTTCTTCTATTTGTGGGGGCTACGTACGCACGAGGTGACGAGAGTCCGTGCGTAGCTACTATTATGCTTAAGTCAGGGTAGTTTAGGACCAAATAGCATGATTACTTGTAATAAATGCAACCTTGTTGACAAATTTAAAAATGCTTAAATCATATCGAAGTGGCATACGATTTTCTAAAAGAGTTAAACTTCATTTTCTTGACTTGTAAAAAGGGGAATTTACACCTCCTTGAATAATTATTTCCTTGACGAATGTCTTGATTGACTGTTTGAATATTTGATTCTATGTGTACCTGCATCGCATGTATGATTCGCAAGCAGGGTGATTGTTTATTTATATTTGACCGCGTCGCATGTATGATTCGCGAGCGGGGTAATAGATACATCTATGGTTCGCGCCATTCAACTCTCTGGCAGTGCACAATTTAAATATTGTTGGATCGGGCCGTACGTCCTCGGCATGATTTGCACATGCTTGTATTGCTTGCCTTGAAATTTATTGAAGTGATATTGTTTCTTCGCGGTTTGAGAATAAATGTATAAATGATGGAAATGGATTTGGGAATTTCCTATAAAAGAAAGAATTGCTTACTTGCTTCACTTTATTGAATTACAATCATGCTTATATAGATACTCAATTTGTTACATTATTGATTTATCATTATTGGACCATTAGTAAGTGTCAAAGTCGACCTCTCGTCTCTACTTCTTCGAGATTAGGCGGGATACTTACTGAGTACACATTGTTTTTCATATTCATACTACACTTGTTGTGCATTTTTGTTGCACAGGTTCATGTGTGGCTAGTGGCTTAGTGGCATAGCGGCATGGTTTTATGGAGACTTAGGTGAGCTGCATTTATCGAGATGACCCGCAGCCAGCAGAGTCTCCTTCAAAGTATTGTGCTGTATTTTCATTTCTGTCCACTTTGTATTCCGGACAGTTACTGTATTTTATTTTATTCCCTAGTAAATGCTCATGCACTTGTGACACCGAGTTCTGGGATGATTATGGGGTATTTTGTATTGACTTCTTGACATTTATATTTAATTTGGAATGAGTATCTTTTACTAGTAAAATTGAAGGAAAATCAGAGTTTTCATAATTATTAAAATGAGAATTTAATTAAGTATTTATGGTTGGCTTGCCTGACAGCGGTGTCCGACGCCATCACGACCCTTCGCCGACCCTCTGTCGTGTAAACATGGTATCAGAGCCCTAGGTTCCCTTAGGTCTCACGAGTCATGAGAAGTCTAATATAGTCTCGCGGATCGGTACGGAGACGTCTGTACTTATTTTTGGGAGGCTACAGGGCTGTTAGGAGTACTTCCCTTCTTGATTCCTCATCGTGCGATTTGAATCCTTTGAGGCTTATGCCATTATTTCCTCCCTATTCAATCTCATGCGACGTGGAGCGCTTGTTATAAATCAGGAATTGAGAAATTTTAAAGGTACTACAGAGATGGTACGTGATGCTTCTCCCAGCGTAGTTGGTTTGACTATTGTCGTCGCCTTATTTCGTCTCTACTTCTTCGAGATTACGCGGGATACTTACTGAGTACACGTTGTTTTTCATACTCATACTACACTTGTTGTGCATTTTTGTTGCACAGGTTCATGTGTGGCTAGTGGCTTAGTGGAATAGCGACATGGTTTTACGGAGACTTAGGTGAGCTGGATTTATCGAGACGACCTGCAGCCAGCAGAGTCTCCTTCAAAGTATTGTGCTGTATTTTCATTTCTGTCCACTTTGTATTTCGGACAGTTACTGTATTTTATTTTATTCCCTAGTAAATGTTCATGCACTTGTGACACCGGATTCTGGGATGATTATGGGGTATTTTGTATTGACTTCTTGACATTTATATTTAATTTGGAATGAGTATCTTTTACTAGTAAAATTGAAGGAAAATCAGAGTTTTCATAATTATTTAAATGAGAATTTAATTAAGTATTTATGGTTGGCTTGCTTGACATCGGTGTCCGGCGCCATCACGACCCTTCGCCGACCCTCTATCGTGACAACATGGTATCAGAGCCCTAGGTACCCTTAGGTCTCACGAGTCAAGTCTAATATAGTCTCGTGGATCGGTACGGAGACGTCCGTACTTATTTTTGGGAGGCTACAGGGCTGTTAGGAGTACTTCCCTTCTTGATTCCTCATCGTGCGATTTGAATCCTTTGAGGCTTATGCCTTTGTTTCCTCCCTATCCAATCTCATGCGACGTGGAGCGTTTGTTATAAATCAGGAATTGAGAAATTTTAAAGGTACTACAGAGATGGTACGGGATGTTTCTCCTAGCGTAGTTGGTTTGACTATTGTCGTCGCCTTATGCAAGGATATTTTGTCGTTTCGGCTTAGTAGCGCTACTTTAGAGAGCTCTGAGGCTAGGCACAAGTTGCCATGATGCTTATTAACGCTTGTTGCG
The DNA here is from genome assembly GCF_001879085.1 of Nicotiana attenuata. NCBI lineage: Eukaryota > Viridiplantae > Streptophyta > Magnoliopsida > Solanales > Solanaceae > Nicotiana > Nicotiana attenuata. Next base: position 35,685 of record NW_017675499.1, on the reverse strand, counting down.
TAGTATTGATGTGATGGTAGGATGCTTGCTACGTGTCAGGGCAGTAAATGACTTAAAGGGAGGTTTACTCAGTGCATGATTTAGAGATTCGGTATTTTATTCTCGGCGGGGGAAAGACAATCGGGCTAAGAATGTTCAGATTTGGGTTGATGGAATAACGAGGCTTGGTACTTGCAAGCGTGGTGGAAATCTCGTCTGTGATGAGGTGTCGTCGTCCTCGATTGAATATGTTAAGTTCGCCGGTGTTATGGCTTTCTTCAATTCGCCTTTGGGGCAGGGTATTGTGAAATGATGGGAAGCGACTGTCAAAGATCGCGATGTGCAGTGGTTCAGGATCGAATCAGTGTTTCTAGTGTTGAAGGCTCAAGAAAGATGATCTTCGGAAGGGTTTAAAGGTTAGTAGCGGTTTGTTGGTTCAAGTGCTGCCGAGATAGATTTTGATCTAAGGCATCAGCTGAGCAGCAAAGGATGAGGAAGGACGTGTGGGAAGTGTCATGCGGTGGTTAAACTTCTAGAAGGCCAGGTGTAAGAAGCAGAAGTAGAATAGTTGCTTAAAGAAGAGGGTTTGGCCAAAGTGGGAGAGTGGCAGAGCAGCACGTGGATTCAGTGGCAGGATAACTACACCCTTGAGGAAAGTTTGGAGTGAATTGGGAATTTTTAGTGGACGGTGATTGGGTCTACGAGCTTAATTTGAAATATTGGCTAGCATAACAATGGGAGATTTGATATGACGGAAAAGAGCTGCTTGATATGAAGAAGGATACAACATAACTTTGAATTGGAAGATATTGTCGCACATTTAGTTAATGTCCACGAGGAGTGAATGGACTTGTGCAGCTGGTGGATGAGCACGGGCTCAGGATTGGTCATTGATGTCGTAGTGATGGTGCCTCGTGCAGCAGCGTTGAAAGATGTCGGCGCGTAATCTCCACAGATGGGTTATCTCCTATGAGCAGATAAGCGGTCGCGTGATTGGCGAAGCTTCTGCGAAGAACCCTACTGGTTATCTGGTAAGGAGGTCTAATATGTGAATGTTGCTAGAGATTCAGAGTGTTCATGAAACGCTAAAGGAAGGATTTCACGAAATTTGGCGGTTTGATTGAGCAAGGTCATGTCAATAAGAGATAAAGAACCTTGGTAGGCTCTGGAGTGGTGTAATAGTGGCTTCAAGCTAAGTGAGAGAGTCCCACCGCCTACGGTTGGATTGCATGGTCATTTATTTATGAGATTTCTGGTTATTAGCATATTGATGGGTTATTTCAGCTAAGGGAAAAGAACATAAGAGGTAATTTGAGCAAAGGAATTGTTAATGGTGTGCTAGGGCTGGCCTTATTGGATCATGTTCAGATTTGGGGATGGATTCAGGAGTTATGCCTTGTATGGATGCAGGTTTCAAGGAAAGTGATTCGGCCGGGTGCTTCGTTGAGAGGGTATTCATGTGCTACAAGATTCATGGAGTTGATTATATTCGGGACCAAGTCAGAGTGGGTGGCTCTCAACAGCGGTCCTAGTGGATTCAAAAGTTAAAGTGTGGTGCTTAATGATTTCGAGTCTATAAGTATGGTTAGGAATCGAGCCTTTGTAGAAGATTATGATAAGGGGCTCGGAGTGTTCTATGATATATTCATCTTGCAATGTAGCATTGGGAGGAAAATGAGGAAAGGACTTCGGTTTCGTAGAGGAATTATCAGAATGGGTATATCAGTTGAAGATGCGAATGTGCGCGCAAGGAGGGTATGAAACGGTTCATGGGCTTGGAGACAATGTGATCTCGAGGAATGGAGTCACTCAAGACGAGTGCGGATTTAGGTTGGTGATGTAAGGAATGGAGCTATTATTACCTCTAAGGCAAGTTAAGAATGAATTAGAAGAAATTTGATTGGTTGTCCGTGGTTGAATTGGCATAATGGTGGCGGTGATCAGTTCCTTCAGCGTGATTAAGTTATGTAGGTGATTTGTGGCGATACGTGTGAGGCCTGTCAGCCGCCATGATTGATTTTATTCGGAAATATCCTAGTGTTATGGCCGGTTATGTGTAGGCGGATCCCGGAAGGGCTATGGTGGCTTAGACCACTACTCGAAGATTTGCATGTTCTATGATTATGAGAATTCACTTGTGTATTGTTGTGGTTCTCCTGAAAGGAGTTAAGCGAAAAGTTTCTATTTGATGAAGTATTAGTCCATTAGTGGTTCCGGAGTTATGATAAAAAAATCGTGTTCTATCGCATGGCTTGTTAGGTGCAGTGAAGGGTATGAAATTTGGAAGTAAGGATCAAGGTTGCTGTTCGGTGTTGACAAGGATGTCATGAGCTCGGATGAGCAGGAAAGGGATTTGGATGTTTAGAGTAAGCTGGTATTGTCTTCAACGTCACCTGAGATCTGTGTTTGTGTAGGAGGCTTTGCATCCTGGTTACGGATTCTTGATTTGCTTTACAACATTTGTGTGGCCGGTGGTATGGAAGTGCAGACTTGTTACCTGGTGCATGAGACCGTGGAAGCGTATCTCACGGGAAGATTGTATAAGTGTGACATGCAGTCACTTAATTGATTAAAAATTTAAACCAAGTATGAAGATGGTGGTAATATCACTAATTTGAGAATTTATGCCTGGAGGGCACTCGATTTATTGGGTTGTGGAATGTGGAAGATTTCTCCAGCTATGATGGTTGTTCTTGTGTGTTATGGGGAAAATGGGTTATCGTGGACCCAGAAAAGATTTCTGGCCTAGTTCGGTACGATCAGAATCGGCTTGAGGTCTGTGGATGGGTTTAAATATGTATATGGGCTCTATATCGGGCCGAATGTGTTCATTTCAGCATAGCTCTCCTTATGGAGGAGTATTCAGACGTTGGATGTTAATTCGTCGTCGGCTATTTCATGTAATGCTATATTGTGACGTGTGTGTTGTGAAACGGCTTGGTAAATTTCTGATGTGTTGAAGTTCCGCGTAGCAATGGTGTTATGTGAGTAGGATGGCTCTTTAGTTTCAGAACATATATCGCACCTCAGTTGTGCTTGAGTTTGTTATCTTATGGCACTATATGTCCCCTCAAGGATGGTATTATGCACTTAGCGTGCTTGTGACCGGTATTCGGTATTTTGTTGTAATGAGCAATTTAGCTCATGTGTATCTCCTTATGTGAATTTTATGTGTGGATCGGGTGGCAAGCTGCCATGGGTATGTTGTTTGGATCAGGTAGCACACCGCAACAGTGTGATGATAGTTACAGTCCCTTATATTCTATTATGTGTGATGTGTTTCCCATTTTCTGAGGAAAGTTCATAATAGTTGCGTGATTTGAGTAGTCCCTTCCTGATTTCATTTTCCTTATGTATCGCGTTCGAGTTGGTAGCCTATTGGCACGTTGTGGCATCATATGAGACTTTTGGTCATGTCAGGGGTGAGTTGTTGCCTAAGCAGTTCGTACTGGGTGAGACAAGGTTATTGGATCTAGGATCCGTACAATCGGATTGTATGAAGTATATTAAAGAGCAAAGATCGTTATTTGGTTCAGAATGAGGTAATGTTCCTGTCAAGATTATAGACTCAACGGTTTGTCGGCTCGGCAGTGGTTATGAGTTCTTCACGTCTCTTCCATCGTCGCGGTATTGTGAGAGTTGGAACAAGACTTATATATATCCTGAGGTGTATTGGGAGCATCAAATTCGTGGAATTTCAGCTATTATGATCAGAGAATGTTATTATGGTCCAATGAATGATGTGGTGTGTCGACGCCCCCTTTTTTTTTCCTCGCGGAATCAGGTTCACGACATTTGGGAAGACAACTCTTTTCCCACTTTGGGAATTGGGTTTTTTGAGAGTTTGGAGAGTCGCCACCTAATGATTATAGTGCATTAGGACACTTTTAGAAGAATTAAAGATGCAGACCAGAGTTTTGGGTAAGGGCTTGAAATTATCTCGAGGGGAAGGTGTTAGGCACCCCTCAAGATCCACTAGTGTGGCTCCCGGCCATGCTACAATTGTGACTTTATATGTAAATGTAAATAAACAAGAAGCACAAAAGGTTAAAAGAAGTGCTGAATTTTAAAGGAGCAATTTTTGTAAAAAACGTGCAAGTAGAGGAAAAGGTCAAGTACTTAGCGCAAATAATCCGAAAGATCATGCGAGAAGCAGAAATTGAAAATGCAATAGCTTTAAAGATTCAGAAAATTTTGTTAAACTAATAAAGAAGGAGAAAGGGGTCATAGGATTATACATTACATGGATCATTTGCACAACACTGGTACTCAGTTGTACGCGGAGTGTTATCGTGTAATCATCATCTCCATGTCTACCCTTCCCGCCCCGTTAAGGTATTAAAGTGCGGAATGGTATCGTTTACTTATCGCATGCTACTACCCGTCCCCATCCTATTAGTCCCGGGGTATTAGGACTTCTAATCCTAAAAGGGAAGAAAGGGATGGGGGCCTTTGTGGAGTTTAAAGGATAAAATTCTAGCTCGACATTCAAAACAAGTATCAAGTAAAAGGGGAGGACAAGCAAGCATACAAGGCTCAAATTAACCCCAGAAGTCAAACAATCATTTAGTTTAGCATACCTTGACAAATACTGATTTGGTCTTAGATTAAGTTAAGCAGCGAGCGGACAGGTTCAACACATGTATTTATACAGAGAGTCTGCATTAGGCAACTCGGATACAGTTGTCAGGGACTAACCCAATTCATTAATTAGCCACCCTTTGTTTATGAGTTGAAATAAAAAACCTAGGCGTAGGATCTATTAATTTCAGGAAAAAGATGCAAAGAACTACCAGTAGTTTCAGAAAAGATGCAAGTTGATTTTAGAAAAAGAATTATCAGTTTAAACAAAGAGAAAAGATGCAAACCGATTTTAGAAAAGAGTTACCAGTTATTTCAGAAAAGATGTAGACTGATTAAAAGGTTTACGAGTTTCGGGGGAGTGCAGATTTGTTATAGGAAAAAGGTTTACCAATTTTAGCGGGTTTCAGAAGTAGAAAATTACCAGTTTTAGTAAAGACACTAGTTCCAGCAATCGATACTGCAAGAACGAATGATGCTATTAAAGACGAGGTTTCCTATAGGCATGCTTTCTATACGTTTACCGATTTTAACACCCTTTCATGACATTAATAGGAGTCTTATACACATGATGTCTATATGCAACTTTGTTATTAAGCCTATAAACGGTTTGCCTAATGACATTTGTATATGCAGAAATGCAAGAGCCTATAGACATGATCTCTATATGTGTCATTACAGAACATGAATGTTAAATCCTATAGACATGCTTTCTAGGTGATTTTGCGGTAAAGTTAAGCGTTAAATCCTATAGGCATGGTCTCTATGTGATTGAATCAGTATTGAAGACCCTATAGGCAGGATTTCTAGTTTGAATAAAAATCCTAACTCATGATTTCTACCCCTTGGATGCAAGAAAAGTAAAGACCCCTCCCACACCCTTTTACTATACTCCCCGAGTTTCATACAAAATTATTACAATCCAATGAATCAAACTGGAAATTAAAAGATACATCAAAAGCTAACAGCTAGATCCGAGTAGCCTAATTCAACCTTAATGTCTAATAACATGCGATTGAGCCACTTCCGGGATCCAGATTTCCAAAGCCTTCTCTTTATCCAAGGTGTTTCAAAGTTCCAAGGAATCTCAGGGATTCCAGGCATTGCTTACACCCAGGATACTATCAGAATTAGAATAGTGCAGTGTGGAAGAGCCAGCTCTCATGCATCCAAGTTCAGANTGAGACATTATCTTCAAGCCCACACCACCTATCTAATAACCAGGTTGGATCCTTTGAAATATATATTCCAGAAACCGATGCCCACCGGGAGATTGGCAAAATGGCAAATCTTGCTCACTGAGTTTGACATAGTCTATGTCACTCGCACGGCAATGAAGGCTCAGGCGCTGGCAGATCATTTGGCTGAAAACCCGGTTGATGAAGAATACCAACCATTAAGTACCTACTTCCCGGATGAAGAGGTAAATTCAGTAGAAACCATCTCTGAGGACACTCGTACCTGGAAAATGTTCTTTGACGGAGCAGTAAATGCAAAGGGTGTAGGCATTGGGGCAATCTTGATATCACCCAATGGTCAACACCACCCAGCTACAGCCAGGCTCCGGTTCTTTTGCACGAACAACACGGCTGAATACGAAGCATGTATCATGGGCATGAATATGGCAATTGACCAAGATGTTGAAGATCTATTAATCATGGGGGACTCTGATTTGATTATCCGGCAAGCCCAAGGAGAATGGGAAACTCGAGATGTTAAGCTCATTCCTTATCGACAGCATGTGGAAGGTCTCATCAGACGCTTCCAGTCGGTAAAATTCAGGTATATCCCTCGGTGTCATAATGAACTAGCAGATGCACTCGCTACTCTAGCTTCAATGCTGCCTTACCCAGGCAACGCTCATATTGATCCTTTAGAGATTCAAATCAAAGAAAAGCACGGGTATTGCAATACGGTTGAGGCAGAATCTAGTGATCAGCCCTGGTATCATGATATCAAGAGATTTCTAAAAACACAGGAATACCCTGAGCAGGCCACTGGAGATCAGAAAAGGACCATTAGACGACACGCGAGTGGTTTCTTCTTAAGCGGTGACGTTTTGTATAAAAGGACTCCAGACCTCAACCTGTTAAGATGTGTTGACGCCAAGGAGGCCGGAAGAATTATGCATGAAGTGCACGCGGGAGTATGTGGACCCCACATGAATGGTTATGTGTTAGCAAAGAAAATTTTGCGAGCTGGGTATTACTGGATAACCATGGAGAAAGACTGTTTTAGTTTCGTTCGGAAGTGTCATCAATGCCAGGTGCACGGTGATTTGATTCATGCGCCTCCGACAGAACTTCATCCGATGTCAGCACCTTGGCCGTTTGTTGCTTGGGGCATGTATGTCATTGGGCCAATCGAGCCGAAGGCCTCAAACGGACATAGGTTTATATTGGTAGCAATTGACTATTTCACAAAATGGGTTGAGGCCATCACTCTCAAGACAGTCACCAAGAAAGTTGTGGTAGACTTTGTGCACTCCAATCTCATTTGCCGCTTTGGCATTCCTGCAACTATTGTTACCGACAATGCAGCTAACTTGAACAGTCGCCTGATGGAGGAGGTATGTGAACAATTCAAGATAACACATAGAAACTCCACTCCTTACCGACCAAAAGCCAATGGTGCTGTCGAGGCAGCAAATAAGAACATCAATAAGATTCTGAGGAAAATGATTCAGAGCTCCCGACAATGGCATGAAAAGTTACCTTTTGCTTTACTTGGATATCGTACCACAGTACGCACTTCAATCGGAGCAACACCGTACCTGTTAGTTTACGGTACTGAAGCAGTCATACCTGCAGAAGTGGAAATTCCTTCACTCCGGATAATCGTTGAGGCGGAGATTGAGGACAGTGAATGGGTTAAAACCCGACTGGAGCAATTGGCATTAACTGATGAAAAACGAATGGCCGTGGTTTGTCACGGACAGCTGTACCAACAAAGAATGGCCCGTGCTTATAATAAGAAAGTGCGTCCCAGGAATTTTGAAGTGGGTCAACTGGTACTCAGACGTATCTTACCTCATCATCAGGAAGCAAAAGGGAAATTCGCTCCCAATTGGAAAGGTCCGTACATCATTCGAAAAATATTGCCAAGGGGAGCATTGTACCTCGGAGACATCGAAGGGAATGATCCTGAGACAGCAGTGAATGCAGACGCAGTCAAAAGGTACTATGTCTAGGCTCTGCGGTGTTGGTTTTTGTACAATTGAGATGACGAAGGCTTTTCTTCTCGCTATCCAAACGCTATCAACCCTTAGCAAACCCATTCGAGCCGGTTACCCTTCTTTGGCTACCCTCTTTGAACCCGGAAGTACGAAAAGAAAAGAAAAAGAAAAGAAAAGAAAAAAAAAAGAAAAAAAAAATATATACGAAAAAAAAGAAAGAGAAAATATGATGAAAAGAAAAAGAAAAAGAAAACAAAAACAAAAACAACCAAAAATAAAAGTCGCCTGAACTACGTTTGACTTGATCCTGAAAAGGTACGTAGGCAGCCTCTCCCTGAGGTTCAGTCACACCAAAACAAAATATCCCAATTTCCCCAAAATAAAACTGGGGCAGATGATATAATGGTTCGGCCATGAATCCGCCGAAAGGGTTCCAAATTTGTAGTCCACCCAAAATTCTTTTACCCCAAAAACCTTGTCCAAGTCCTTCTGATCAATTGACAAAGGCATGGAAGCGGCAAACGTTATTGTTGAAATCTGACACAATTCAAATTGAGAGAAATAAAATGAGAGAGTCTTATCGGTGAAAACCTTCGGGCACCATAGGGCGATGGCGAGTAGAGAAACTGAAATGAGAGAGTTCGCTTAGTGAAAACTCGCAAAGAGCACTATCGGGCGACAGTGAGAAGAGAAATAAGAGAGGTCGATTGGCGAAAACCCGCAAAGGGCGCTGCTGGCCGAAAAGAAGACATCTCGCCACTCAAGGAGTCCTGGCAAGGTTCCCTGGTTTTGAAATACTGATTATGGATTCACGAGAAGCCAGAACGTTTGTGTGGATCGGGCATCCAGTCCAAGAGGCATGTCATGTTCATCTGAAGCCAGCATGTACACCCCAGGTAAGTCCTTCTTTTCCTCGAAAGGGATACTTCTCTTTACACTCATCTGATTGCCTTTCCGCATACTTCTCTCTGAATCCCTTTCGGTTAGCTCTGATTCTGTAACTAACACGAAGAAAAGGTGGCAGGACTGGTTTCACTGGGCTCCGCCCGGTCAGAGTCAAAGAAATACCCAGCCTCAGCGAGTGCGTCAGGCCCATCTCAACTGACCATGTTGCTTAATGCTTTCAAAGCAGAAACATTGAAAAAGGGAAGTCAAAGGCAAAAGCCCCAAGGGCAGAATAAAGTGAAAAGGCTAGAGCCCACACGGGCAAGTTGTCATGAAGTCCTGAGTTTGAACCCGGTCAGTTTCGAAAAGAGATTCACCCTCAAGGCAAACGAGCAGCAAGTTCTCAACGGAAATGGGGCCGGGATCAAGCAATTGAGATGATCAAGGCCACAAAACCAATCACCGTTTCGCACTAACAAATTGCTCTTTGTTGAAAACAGGTTTAATTCAAAGCAACCGTGCAAGAAGCAGGTGCAGTCCAAAAGAAGTGAAATGCGCAAGTGCTAAAACAACTTTGCAGCAGGAAAACGACCAAAAAGGAAGTTTCCCCTCCCCAAGTTTTTTTTTCATGTGTTTTGCTAAATAAAAGGAAAACATAAAAGAGGAAAACGAAAGAAGAAGAAGAAAGAAGAAAAGAAATAAAAACGAAAATCCCAAAAGAAAAAAACAAATCACGGTAGCATAGGATCCCTTTTCTTTCAAATCCCGGAACAAAAACCGAGGATCTCCCGGAACAAAAACCGTGGAGCTCTTTTCTTTCCAAATCCCGGAACAAAAACCGAGGATCTCCCGGAACAAAATCGTGGAGCTTTTTCTTTTCAAATCCCGGAACAAAAACCGAGGATCTCCCGGCACAAACACCGTGGAGTATTTTTTCTTTCCCAAAATCCAGGAACAAAAACCGAGGATCCCTTTGCACATTCCCGATTTGATATGTGTCACAACTAACTCACGAAATTTTCCTAGTGAAAACTGGGGCAGAAAATTTCGTTCGTTTGTTTGTTTTGGTATCCTAAGCAGGTCAATCTCAAGACCCAAGGTGCGAGATGACCAATGGAATAAATCTCAATTAAGAATCAAGAAAAGAGAAAAGAACAAAAGATGAACTATAGTGTGAAGCAAGCAAGGGCGCAGATTGCTCAAAATCTGACTGAGGTCACAAGCTCTGTTGACCCTGTTTTAACTCAATGCTGCACGAAGAAGTAAAACACCTACAACTTGCGAGCATCAAGATTCAGATCGGAGTCCGCAGCAAATCAGCTAAGACTCAAGATCAAAGATTCAAGAGATTTATATATAGGAATCTTTATTATTGCCCTAAGCAAATTAATTCCAAAAGTTTCAAGTAATTGACTTCTTTATTATTTTACACTTTTTTGTGAATTTTTGTTAAATTGTGGCGTTAATTGGTTGCATTTTTATTTCACGTAAAAATACAAAAAAAAAACAAAAAATGTGCCTTTGCATTTAGGGATTTAATATCACAATTTTGGTATTAATTAATTTTAAAACAAAATTCAAAGAAAATTGCAAAAAAATAGTTTCTTTGCACTTTCAATTGTTAATTGTTGCATTTTTATCCTTTAAATAGAGTTTTAAATAATTTTAGGAGTTTAAATAGTTTAATTAAGTCCTTGTTTTGTTTTAGCATTTTATAAAATCAGAAAAAAATAAATAAATACAGAAATACAAAAATACAAAAAAAAATATATAAAATACAAAAGAAAGTAAATAAAATACAAGAAAAGCAAAAAATGGCTGCCAAGAGTTGGGCCAAAATGGCTGAGCCCAAATAAAATAAACACCAACCCGTCCAAACCCAACCCATAGCACCCGGTCCAGTTCGGTTGTAACGAAACGACGCCGTTTCATTGGCGTTAGATCAGGACCGTCGAGGTTTGTTGATCGAACGGTCCTGAAGCCCACGACATTTAATATATAAATGTCCAAACACACCCCCCCTACCCCCAAAACCACCGTCTCTCATACCCCGCTGATTCCGGCGTAACACCGCCCGTCAGCACCGTCCCCCACCATCTGCCGCCGGCCGGAAATCGCCTCCGCCGGCGGCGATCTTCCAAATGACCGTTTTCACAATACCCCAGAATCCCCTTTACCTCCCCGTTCCAAATCCTGAACTAGCCTTTAAATCCCAGCCAGTGTTCTCTCGAATTTTCAATCGAAAAATCAACCAAAACCCTACTTTGTTCCGATGGCCCTAAAATAACAAACCAATAGCCTCACCTTCATCTTTTCAATTCCAACATCCCTCGCTCCGAATATTCTGTCGAGAGTCGTGATAATAATTTTATGACCAAGAGAACACCTAGCAACCGACCACAAGATCACCCTGGTGGCGGCGCAGTCCCAAACCACCAAAACCATATCCCTGGAACCCGTATCACCCGTCATTCACATGATCTAGCTTAATTGCTTCAAAAAAAGCCCCAATCATGTCTTCGACAACTTAGACTTTAGGGTTCTTAACGCCCAAGAGGCTTGTTTCGCTTCTAGGGGTCAAATCAAACTTGAGGGGTCTGAAAATCGTGTAGGTGTTTGTTCTGGTAGAAATAACACTAATACTATTTCAAGACCACTTCGAGAAATAGGAAATTCTGTAGGTCTCCAAAATTCAGTAAGTTCTCTTTCTAGCCTGTGGTTTTTTCTTATTTTTGCCGCATAATCAATTTCATTTAAGAACATTCGTCAATGGGTTCTAGTTATACCTCTGTTCAATTAATTCTTCCTTTGTTGTTGTTTAATGTTGCTGTTTGGATATTCCAAGTTGTTTGCCTTTCAATTTAGATGAATCACATGAATTTCTTTTTTTTTTTAGTTCAATCCTCTGTGTTCTGCTGTAAGTATTGTTGCTGCATCACGCAGATTTTAATTAGTCTTGGCTTGTTTCTCTTTTGGAAAAATAAAGGAAAAGATACGGATCCTTAGGTCCCATATTAATTGTTGATAGCTGATTGTCAACTAGCAGGTTTGTTTAACCATAAGTTACCTATGACAAAGTAATAGGACCAGAGTTTAAAAATGGATATAGGGCCAGTATATTAAAAATAACAATGGGGTTGGTAAAAATTGGAAAAGGGTAGTTGGCTTATAGAAAATAGGGAAAGTTTTATAGATATAATGAAGTAGGAAAGGGTAGTTATAGATGCTAATAGAGTGTAGACTTTCTAGAATAGACTTTAGTTAGTTTTTCAATAAAATAGGTGTTGTTACTTGAGTTAATAAGTCTTAAATAAAAATGGGAACTGAAAACTAAATAGAGAGAGGGACTAAAAAGAAAATCAAAAATCTGAAGAACTGTTAAGAATTTGCCTAAAAAGGCACCTAATTGCCTTGTAGCAAGTTTTTTTGAGGACCCCTTGAAAAATTCCCAGGAAGTTTTGGAAAGACCAAAAATTTTTTCCTCAGAAAGTCCACGTCTTTGTTTTCAGATCTGATTTAGAGATTTAAAACTCAAAAAATCCAAAAAAAAAAAAAAAGAGAAAAAACCCAAGTAAAAAAGTTAAAATTACTGTTCATTAAGAAACTGAGCTTAATTTCATTTTGGGAATGAATTACGTTCTTCTAGCTTAGTTTCCATCCGCTGAAG
>NW_017675499.1:12216-18987 GCF_001879085.1 Nicotiana attenuata | reverse complement strand
TTGTAACGTAGTAATGTGTAGTATTTTAGCTTAGAATTCCTTTTGTTTAAGTATCTCATACTGGTAGTTGAAAATGCAAACTTTGTACAATTAAGTTAACAATTGTATCGACACACATAATTATTAATGATAGTTTGGTGCCAGTGGGCCTCAAAATATCGAGCCCGGAACCCATAGGTATGTATATATATATATATATATATATATATAATTTGTACAATTAAGTTATTAAAAAATATGAATTTAAATTATAAAACAGCCACATAATTATTAATGATAGTTTGGTGCCACTGGGCCTCAAAATATCGAGCCCGAAACCCATAGGTATATATATATATATATATATATATATATAATTTGTACAATTANGAGCTTGGAAAAATCAGTACTATTCAAAGATTGGATCCGCTCGGAAAGAGAAACTTTGGACTTGCAGAATCACAACCGGAGATAGACGAAGCTTATGAAGAAATGATAGCGGAACTTGCGGAGGATGCTGCTTCGCCCGGAAGCGGTGATGAACAAGCTCTTTTCCGCCACCACAACGGAACCTCCTCCGAACCTTGAAGGATTTATGAGATTTGTTAGAGATACAATGTAGATTATGGTGTAACTTGTACTTTGGCATATCTTCTTTAGTTTTTTTTCCTTTTAATGGTGGTATTAGTACCTTGTTGTGCTCATTCCATTGGGGGGAAGAAGACTAAGAAAGATATGCCATTTTTGGTAATAAAAATTATAAAACATACCCTTGGCCTTGAATATCTCTTCGCAATATTTTTTTGTCTTTAACTTGCAATTATTTATAAGGTATAATATATATACATAACATACAATATATACTACAAGAAAATATATAAGGGAATATATATACATAACATACAATATATACTACAACAAATTATATAATGGAATATATATACATAACATACAATATATACTACAAGAAAATATATAAGAGAATATATATACATAACATACAATATATACTACAAGAAAATATATAAGGGAATATATATACATAACATACAATATATACTACAAGAAAATACATAAGGGAATATATATACATAACATACAATATATACTACAAAACAAGATTTTTCAAAATGAGGGCCCCACCCCCAATGACCACCAACGGTCATATTAATTGCACAAATAGCCATTTTTTTTTAAAATTTACAAAACTAACCTTCTCTAACACTATAAGTACCCCCCTCCCTCTTCTTCATTTCAATACTCAATACTCATTTCTCAATCTAAATTTCTCTCAATCTCCAATTTTCAAGACTTCAAGTCTCAATCTCAATTTTCAAGTTAAATCATGTCTCGTTCGGAAAGAGTGCGCTTATCTGTGTCGCAATACTATGAAGTGCTTGAAGAAAATGAAGAAGGCCAAATATTAAAGTGCAAGAACTGTGGAAGAGTCTTAAATTTTCATTCAGGGTGTACCACAGGCATTTTAAGGAGGCATATAAAGTATTGTGTTGGGGGTATTTATCCGCAAATTCGTCTTTAAGATTTTTCAACAATTTGTATTATTTTAAAATTATTAGACGTATTTATGCTTCATGTTGTACTTTGTTATTAATTCATTATGCATGCCAATTTAGTTTTACTATTGATTTGTTATTTTACTTTTCGTCAAACACTTTAATAATTAGATTTCTATATTATATATACCACATATATTTATATAGACATGCGTAAGAGCAATTTATATATATACATACACATATGGTTTACAAGAAATTGCCCTAAATAAAAAAAATTTAAAAAAAAAGTCCGGAAATAAAAAAAAGCCCGTTAGGCCCGCTAAGCCCGCGAGCCCGGCCCATTTAGCCCAGGACCATATGGGCTTAGGCCCGTCACGGGCTGGTCCTACCCGTTGAGCCCACGAAGCCCGGGACCGCGAAGCCCGGGACCGCCAGAGCCCGGGATCGCTAAGCCCAGGCCCGTTTAGCCCATTTAGGCCCGGGCCCGGGACCACATACAGCCTTAGCTGGCCCTTGGCCTTAAGGGTGTTATTTCAAGCTTTCGTCGAAATTTTAACCCGTTGTTGTTCGAGCGAGGTCGAACTCCTTTCTTTGGTGCTGGCTTTGCGTGGATATTGATTGTAACTCCTGCTTCTATGTAGCATGCGTCATGATCTAGATTAGCATGTGAGGTTTACTTACCACTCTTTCTGGTAGGTGATTACATTTTACCGGTTTTGGATCTGAAGGAGACTAGGAAATTTGGCTAAGAAATCCCCACAGACGGCGCCAAATTGTTTGACCAAAAGACGTTAAAACATTTTTGATTAAATCAATTAATGATGATGAAGGAGTAAATCTTAGTCAAGCATAATCAACTTCAGATCTAAAGTTGTATAATAATACAAAGAACGAAAAGTAAGAACCATCAATATTTATTGATTGTCAAATACCACATCTTTGATGAGATAGAGAGAAAAATCAGTTTACATTCTTCAGAGGAGAGAATTCTTCTAGAAAGAGTAGCGAGAAAAATCCCCCCCCCCCCACCCACCCAAAGAAAATAGACCCCCCTCTATATATAGTTCTGGGATCCTTGCTGTGTTCTTTGTCCGATGTACCCTCATGCGACGATCTTTTCCGTCGTTATTTGAATTTTGTTTCTAACGTGACGTACAATGTAGATGCTTGGACTGAAGTAGGTCGTGGTGCTTCTCGTTATCTCGCTACTTGGCAGGGCTCCAACTGGGTCGACTATTGTGGTCATATTTTGACCTATACACTTGTCACTTTCGAACTTCTAATAAAATACGTCAACGATAATATATTCAGTGTAATTTCACAAGTGAAGTATGGGAAGGTAATGTTAACATTGTCAGTTCACGTGATGAAATGATTGTTATATTAATTGTATGAAATTTAGGTATGTGTCTAGTAATGGTAACATGGGTAATGAGTTTGGAAGAGACCAGTAATGTATTTTCGATCATATTCCAACAGACTCGAGAATAAAAAATATGCAATTTTCTGGTAGCGCAAGCTGATAAGAAACTGTTAGTAAACTCCAGAATTTTCATTAGCCCCCTAAATTAGAAGTATTGTTTGGTGGCTAAATTCTTTTTAAGAATATTTTGTTCTTGAATTCCTATAATATCCAACAGCCAGTTCCAGAGTGCAGGTTACCATAATAATTGCAAAAAAGAATATTGAGAGAACACAAAACGGCCTAGGAAATTCGTACACTTTAGATATGACAAAAGGAATATTATTTTTTGTATGCATAGAAAGATAAAATCTCTGAATTATTAGGTCAATGGAGCCAATGCATTTTCCAAAGGTCCCCCCTTCCAATTCCCTATTTTTGAGAATTAATAATTGAAAAGAAAAGAAAAGAAAAAAGAAGGTTGAAATGAAATTGAAAAAGTGAAAATCCTAGCACAATATTGGTTGTACATATCAATTAATTAGGGGAGACAGAGGTGGATTCAGGACTCAAACTATATGGGTTCGGCCTTTAAAATTTTTATCATTGACTCATTGTATTTTTTAAAATTACGGATTCATATATACAATTTGTTGCAATTTTAGTAGATTTTTAGGCATAAATTCATGCATCGCGTCAAATGGATTCAATTGAACCCGATATTAGAAGGCTAGATACGCCCTTGAGAGGAGGATCTTCAAAGCTAGAGAAGAGTGATTGGACATGGAAACGTGAGGAAATGACTATTAATCCTATACAACATTTCTTGTGTTTCATCCGCAATAATCCACTATAAATCTTGTGGCGAAGTCAGAACTTTATACGAAAGATTTAAAAAAAAATTATGTATAAGATTTGAACCTATGACGGTAATTTTTGGATTCCTTGTCATTTTACTAGACTTTTTCTTATATATCAAAGAGAATTCAACAACTTATGAAAAATCAAAAAATTTATTTTTATGCTTTTTGTATAATATAAATTTTTTAATTCGAATCCCCTTTGTCGAAAAATTACACTGTATATATATAAGGTAAAATATATTTTTTACCTCTATATATTATGTTTTGAATTTCCTTGACATAGCCCAAAATTATAGCTTAGTAGTTAAAGAAGTTCAAAACTTTTGAAAGGTCACTGGTTCAAATTGGAGTCAGCGTGATGGCCATTTATGAAGTGACATGTGTGGTGATAAAATGTTATCTCCATCGTCATATCTGGTCTTTGTTATAATGAGAAGAGTTATTGAAGATGATTGATTTATGAATCTGTCTTTTTGTTTACAAGTTGACGCCTCCACTATCATTACATTACTCACACTTATGGACTATAGTGTCTCTCTTATTCCTTTTGGTTTTTCTTTTGCTACAAAATGAGAGAATCGACAGTAAAGAGATGAATTGCCTGGTCTCAATAGAGTTGGAATGATCATTTATACATATGTCACGTCGAATACCATCACATAATATAACTGAGACAGAGCGATGGGTATACTATGTAGAGTCCGGAACCCAATTGTGGTTCTTTTGAACTCAAAGTACATAAATAGGTGAAAAAAATAGAAGAAGACATTTTTATGTATAGTGCCACAATACCTGGCGCTATATCCCTTATTAAAAACCCAACAGTCTTCTTCTTCACGACGCTGCATCTTCTTCCTCCACAATTTGAATATTTTACCCCTTGGTCCCCCCACCGCTGCCCCACCATTAAAAAGAAAAAATTTGGGTCCCCCCGTCACATAAAAGGTGAAGAACGTAGGTCCCACATTCGAGTATAGCTTCGTTTATTGTTGATTCACACTTCCGGAGTCAAAAATCAATCTATTTGCTTTCCAAAAATTATAAATCGAGGTATTCCGGTTTATTTTAAGTTGAAACTTTTATAATAATGCATATTATTTGATTTGTATGTGTTCTATTTCGGTTTATGTTTTTTTTTTCGAAACTAGTATGTTAAATTTATCCGGATTTAATATTAGTGTTTTATAAAAAAATATAAATTTGTCTGTTAATATCCTGATTTATATTAATGTGTTTTCATGCCGTTTTGTGTGTTATTTGCAATTAAATTTATTTGTTGTTTATGTTTAGTTTAGATTATTTTTTAGCGTAGTAAAATCTAGACCTTTTTAGCGTAGTAAAATGTAGACCCTTTTAGCGTAGTAAAATTTAGAGCCTTGTAACGTAGTAATGTGTAGTATTTTAGCTTAGAATTCCTTTTGTTTAAGTATCTCATACTGGTAGTTGAAAATGCAAACTTTGTACAATTAAGTTAACAATTGTATCGACACACATAATTATTAATGATAGTTTGGTGCCAGTGGGCCTCAAAATATCGAGCCCGGAACCCATAGGTATGTATATATATATATATATATATATATATATAATTTGTACAATTAAGTTATTAAAAATATGAATTTAAATTATAGAACAAACACATAATTATTAATGATAGTTTGGTGCCACTGGGCCTCAAAATATCGAGCCCGGAACACATAATTTTATATAAATATATATACACATATATATATAATAATTTGTACAATTAAGTTATTAAAAATATGAATTGAAATTATAAAACAAACACATAATTATTAATGATAGTTTGGTGCCATTGTGCCTCAAAATATCGACATATATCTATATATATATATATAATTATATATATATATATTATATATATATATAAAATTTGTACAATTACGTTATTCAAAAATGTAAATTAATTATAAAACAACACATAATTAATTCAAATGATAGTTTGGTGCACTGGGCCTCACAATATCGAGCACCGAAAAACCCATAGGTGTTATATATATATATATATATATATATATCTATATATATTATATATATATATACTTATATTTTACCAATTAAGTTATTAAAATATAATTAAAATTATAACAAACACATATTAATTAATATAGTTTTGAGTGCACACTAGGCCTCAAAATCGAGCCCCGAACACACTAATTTTATATAATATATATATAATATATATATATATATATATCATTTGTACAATTAAGTATAAAAATCATGAATTGAAATTATCAAAAACAAAACAATACTTACTAATGATAGTTAGGTGCAATTGTGCCTCAAAATATCGAGCCCCGAAACCTATACAGAATAAAATACAATTAGTTGTTTTAAAATTTACAGTTGACGACATGGCTGCACTATACATCCCGGCCCTCGGTGTTGGATCTATTAACACTACAGCCCCAGCCATAGATCCGAGTATATTATGGGACGGCAGTTTGCTTACGCAGACTTACCGGGCCAGGAGAGTGGATTATGTGGGAGTTTTTGAGTGCCTCCCGAGTTCTAACATCCCCGCGTGGTCCTTACCTGAGGAGATGGGATTACTAGATTATTAGGATTGGCCGAATACAGCTCGAACTATTCTTTTGATCACGGCCCTTCATTGAGCGGTGGCGACCGGAGACGCACTACTTTCCACTGCCCCATGCGGCGAGGCTACACATCACACTCCAAGGATGCTGAGAATTGTCACGACCAAAATCCATAAGGGTCGTGATGCACCGACAGCGCTGTCAGGAGAGCAACTAAATTATCAATTAAATCCTCTTTAATACCTTTAAAAATCTAGGGATTTTTCCTTCCCTTTTTTCATAATTAAAAAATAATTCTACTTTCAATTCAAATTAAGTATAACTATTAGTAACATCTTTCCAAAAACCATTCCCAAACCGGTTCACAAGTGCATTGAGCTCTCTTAGATAAGGAAAATAAATTACAACATCTTCTGAAATACAGTGGACAGAGGAATAACATAAAT
>NW_017675499.1:9526-12191 GCF_001879085.1 Nicotiana attenuata | reverse complement strand
GTCAATTTTGGAGACTTAGGCTCTCTTTCTCAAGAAGAACCTAAGTCAACTTAGCACAAACTAGTGTTTGCAACCACTAATTCATAAATTAAACCATGAAATTGACCCAAATAACGAACACCCATAATCAATCTAACCTTAAATTACAACACCCATCAATTACCCACACTAGGGTTGAGCCACAACCCTAGCTAATGGGTCTAGCTACTCATGCTTGAAGTGAAAATTAGAGAAATAGATGAAGAGAAAGACATATTAATTAATTACTAAAGTAAATACAAAGTTTCAATGATTAAAACTACGTAAAGATGCCAAAAATAGCTAAGAAAGGTCTTCTCACGAGCGCAGCTACAGTGCTAAAATATCTGATACCCTAAAAATGGAAAAAGGTTCTATTTATACTAAGCTGGAAAAACTGGACAAAAATACCCCTGCGGGGTCAGTGCGGGCCGCACAAAATAGACTGCGGCCGCACTAGGCTCTTGGACTTGAAATCTTGGCTCTCTGAACACAGGCTCCGCGGACCGTGTAGGATGGACCGCGGCCGCGGAGGTTTCTAATGCGGTCCGCACAAACATGACCGCGGACCCCGCTGGCTTGAACCTTGGCAAATTACATCTCTCTGATCTTCTCTTCCACGGACCGCACAGAATGGTGGTGCAGCCGCGGTGTCTTCAGTGCAGGCCGCATAATATCTACTGCGGCCGCACTACTTTGATGCCTTGAAAAACCAGTCTCTGAATCTCCCTAGTGCGGACCGCATAGAATGGACTGCGGCCGCACTAAGCTAGTTTGTCCTGAGTTGTCTTTGTCTTTGATACTTGTGCAGGTTTCACTCCTTTTGAGCTGATATTTGACATCCCGTCACTTTGTTGATCAAACCTGCAATCAAGCACAACTTATGAGCCTTTTGGAACTATTTTGTAAGAATTTGTAATCAAAGCGTAAGCAAGAAGGAGCATGAAACACATCAAAATCCCTAGTTATCAACTCCCCCAAACTTAAGCTTTTGCTTGTCCTCAAGCAAACAAAATAAGACCCACCCCTTGAGGTAAAATCCAAGAATTTTCAGCTATCCAAAAGTAACCGCAACTAGCATCAATTGGGACTAACAATTGCCCTCAATACAAATGAATCATTAACAACCTTTAACCTTTGAAAAATCATGGATCAAGTGCGACACAAGAGCATCAAGGGTTGACTCATTACATCAAAGAACTCTCTCAATTACTTTGGTCATTGTGGAACCCAAACTCATACATCCTCAACTCTCCCTAAGCAACCCTCACCTTTAGAATAATGGCACACAAAACGAGGTTAATGGGAATTCACTCATCTCTCTCAAGAAAAGGTCACAAGTCCGGCTCTAGGTACCATATCTCAAGAAAAGGTCACAAGTCCGGCTCTAGGTACCATATGAGAGATCATATAGGGCTTTTGTGGAGTCATTGTGAAGGCTTTTGGTTTAGGGTAGGTATGTTTTTGTTCAAGTGGGTTCCATCTTCCCTTAAGCACTTCTTTTGATTCAATTGGGACAATTCACTTGACTCTTTGAGTCATTTCACTTCTTTCTAAGGGGTTAGAGAGACACATTGTCACTCTTTCTTATGCATTTCAAACATTTTCTCCTTTTTCAACTTTCCACACTTTTCTTTCTTTTTCATTGCTTTTCTTGAATCCCTTTTTATTCTTTTTCACATTGAACTTTCTTTTTGTCTTTTTTTTTTGATTTTCTTTCTTTTTCATTGCCTTTCCTTTTCACTTTTATGCCTTTTTACCACTTTGTTGCAATCCTCGTCTCTCCCCCCAAACTTATACTTTTGCAATGTGCTAAAGGAAAGATTTGGGTGCCAAGAGAGGGTATCTTTTAGAACGGGTATAGGCTTGTATCATGGTTCTTGAAAGAAAAAGGTCTAAGGCTCAAAAGGGTTAACTAGGGATCTTATCATTGATAGGCTATGGAATTGTTCAATCTATCAATTGGATCAAGGAAAGCCTATAATCACGTCTCAAGTCAAAATTCACTTAGGATTACGCCTCAACAAACATTCAGGGCAAGTTCTAGACCAATGGCTCGGGACTTGGACTTGCAATTCAATTACTCACCACACGAGCTAAGGAATTGCTAAAGACATAGAGTCGGGGGCCCACAACGACCTTAGATACGATTTGAGCACACAATGGTCCCGAAAAACCACTTGATGATTATCGGTCAACACAAGAGTCTCAAGGCCACGACTTTCGCCATCCTAAACACAACAATTTGTTTTTGACCATAAGATCAAAGGCAAATGTGCTAGGCCCAAGTGAAGCTTTGCTTGAGGTACCCTTAACTACAAACTACTAAAAACAAAAAGAAAAACGGACTCAAACCCTTAAGAAGGTTGTCACGCCATCTATCATTAGGAAGAGCCACCCGGTTCACACAACACTCCACCTTTGGAAAGAACCGTGGCATTAAGAAAACCAAAGGCTTATTGCAAATTTCAAAAACAAGAAGCTACGAATCACAAATAAGAAGCTAAAAACGAATTTTTTTTAGCGGAAAATAGAATAAATATATACAAGAGGGGATTTGAATATACAATAGACGGGATGAATATATACAATGAGGTGTAACGTTTATATACAAACCAAACGGAAAGAATAAAAGTAGACGATAAAA
>NW_017675499.1:0-9511 GCF_001879085.1 Nicotiana attenuata | reverse complement strand
GCCCCCACAAATAGGAGCACATAACCAATTAACTCACCTATGGGGACAATTCCCTCTTACAAGGTTAGAAAGGAGACTCACCTCGCTCCGAAGACTCATAACCGGCATTCTACATTCCTCCGAAGACTTGCACCAACGCACAACGCTCCAAAACTAGCCAATGATTATACAAATCCATTAATATATGCTCAATTAAACTTTACAACCCCATTTGTAACAACTCCTAACCCCGAACGAAAAGCTGCCCAAAACGCCCTCGGGCCCACGTGCCCGGAATCCGAAATTTTTCGAAGATATACTCTACCCATAGCTTTACTAGCTCAAATATATAATTTACTCCTAATTCCATGCTCAAATTCGTGGTAAAATCTAATTTATCAAGTTTCTAGGTTTTCTTCCAAAAATCCCAATTTTCCCACAATTTTTATGTCTAATTCCATGATATAATCTTGTATTTAACTTGGAAATGAGGGGGAATAACTTACCTTAACATAGGTGACGAAATCCTTCTTTGAAGCTCTCCAAAAATTGCCCCAAGCCATGAAAATTATGAGAGAAATGGCCAAATCCCGATTTAAAATAACCTTCTGCCTCCAGGGATTTCCACTTCTGCGGAATTATTTCCGCCTATGCGGTTCCGCTTTTGCGGTCAAAGATGCTGCTTCTACGGTCCTGGGCTCCAGCCCAATTTCCGCTTCTGCGGATGGCCCGCCGCATATGCGATTCCGCTTTTGCGGATCTTGGGCCGCTTTTGCGGTCCTGGGCTGCTCCACCTCCAGCCGCTTCTGCGGCTTCTTCTTCGCTTTTGCGGGGCCGCTTCTGCGGTCCCAAATCCGCAGAAGCGGAAATACCAGAAGCAGCAGCCCCAGCCCCTTCTTCAAACTCCGGACTCGATCCGTTAACCATCCGGAATCCACCCGAGGCCCCCAGGACCTCAACCAAACCTACCAACCAATCCCAAAACACGTTACGGACTTGCTCGAGGCCTCAAATCACATCAAACAACGCTAAAATCATGAATTACACCCCGATTCAAGCTTTATGAACTTTAGAACTTCAAACTTCTATTTCCGGTGTTTAGACCTATCAAATCATGTCCGATTGACCTCAAATTTTGCGCACAAGTCATATTTGACATTACGAACCTATTCCAACTTCCGGAATCGGATTCCGACCCCGATATCAAAAAGTCCACTTCCGGTCAAACTTCTCAAAAACCTTCAAATTTCTATCTTTAGCCAAATGGCTCCAAAATGACCTACGGGCCTCCGAATTCACTTACGATCGCGCCCCCAACTCCAGAATCACCATACGGAACTATTCACAGTATCGGAATCCGAAACGGACATTGATAACACTGAAGTGCACTCCAAACGAAACTTATGAAATTTCTTCCAAAATGCCAACTTCCACAATAGGCGCCAAAACACTCCCGGGTTATCCAAAACCCAATCCGGGCATACGACCAAGTCCGAAATCATCATACGAACCTGCTGGAACCTTCAGATCCCGATTCCGAGGTCATTTACTCAAAATTCCAATCCTAGTTCATTCTTTCAACTTTAAGCTTCTGAAATGAGAATTCTCTTTCCAAATCAACTCTGAACTTCCCGGAACTTAATTCCGACCACGCGTACAAGTCATAACACCTGAAATGAAGCTGCTCATGGCCTCAGGCTGTTGAACGGAGCGCTAGAACTCAAAACGACCGGTCGGGTTGTTACATTCTCTCCCACTTAAACATACGTTCGTCCTCGAACGTGCTGAGAACTACACTGAAGTAGTCTGAAATCACTGGTTAACTTCCCATGCACCTTCCCGTGCTACCACAACTCAGTTGAGCACATTAGCTCGATCAATTCTGAAGATATTCTCTTTTATTCAAGCAGATACGCCTTAACGCCCAATTCCAGCATCCGAAATTCTCTGCCAAGCCCGTTTCCAACATTGGATCACCATATTAATCACCACACGCTGTACCCAAACATGACTGCATAACTTGCTGAATTCACACCTTGTATCATTTTACTCACCGGACCACAATAACATTTTCTGATCAACTTGGTCGAAATTCCACGAATCTGATGCTCCCATTGCACCCCATGACATACACAGGTCTTACCCCAACTTTTACAATACCGCCACAACGGAAGAGATGTGCGGAAATTCATAATCAACTGCCCAGTCCACCAATCACCGAGTCTATACTTCAGACAATAAACATTACCATATTCTGACCCAAATAATGACATTTACTCCTCAATACATTCCATACAGTCAGATTACACTAATCCTAAATCGATGATCTCATCTCACCCAGTACGAACTGTTCAGGCAATAAGCCACCCCGGACATAATCAATTCACATATGATGCCGCAATGTGCCAATGGGCTACCAATTCGAACACGATACAAAAGGAAGACGAACTCTGGAAGGAATTGCCTAACTCCCACACTAATACGGACTTTCCTTAGAAAAAGGAAACAGGACATACAAAAATAACATATAGAAGGCCATACTCAACATTACACTGCGCGCAACCCGATCCAAATAACATAGATCTCGCGTAAGGAGATTGCACATCGAGCTAAATTTGCTAATTACAACACAATACCGAATATCGGTCATAAGCATGCTAAGTGCATAATACCATCCCTGAGGGGACATAGAACGCTATAAGCTACAAAACTTAAGCACAACCGAGGTGCGATATACAGTCTGAATCTCAAGAGCCATTTTGCTCATAATACGTCATTTCCACGCGAATCCTCAACACATAAACAATTTCTCCAGCCGCCTCACAACTCACACGGCACAACGTATCACTACACAAAATATCTGACAGCAAAATAACACCCTGACTACCCCTCCACAAGGAACACATTACTGAAATGAACACAACTGGCCTCACATAGAGCCCATATTCACATTTATATTCATCCACTGACCTCAAGTCGATCCCGATCATATCAACTAAACCAATAACCTTTCGAAGGTCCATACTAGCTCCCCTTTTCTCATAAGACATAGGAACAACCCTCATAACCGGAGTGAACCTCCATAGTACATAACCCAATAAACAGAGTGCCCTCTAGGCATAAATTCCCAAATCAATGATATTACCACAATCCTCATACTTGGCTTAAATCTTTAATCAATCAAGTGACTACATGCCATATTTATACAATCTTCCTGTGGGACACACTCCCACAACCTACCATAACAAATAACTAGGTCTTACCTCCAAACCACCGGCCGCACTAACGCTGAAAAGCGATCAAGAATAATTAACCAGGATACAAAGCCCCTTTTTACAAGACACCGATCTCAGGTGACGCTGGTGACAAAACCATCTTACCTTAAACATCAAAATTCCTTTCCTGCTCCTCCGAGCTTGTGACATCCTTGTCAACACCGAACTGCTACCTTGCTCTTCACTGCAAATTCCCGACCACTCACTGCACTCAACATGCCAATATACGATAGAACTCGTCTTTTTATCATAGCTTCGGAACCACTAATAGGTTAACACTTCATCATATAAAAACTTTTCACTTAACTCACTTCAGGAGATCCATAGTATCACACAGGTGAATTCTCATACTCGTAGAATATGCAAACATCCAAGTAGTGGTCTAAGCCACTATAGCCTCTTCCGGAATCTGCTTCCACATAACGAGCCCCAACATAAGAATGTTTCTGAATAATACCAATTACGGCGGCTGACAAGCCTTATACATACCGTCACAAATCACTTGCTTAACTTGATCACATTGAAGAAACTGATCACTAACACCAATATGCCAAATTCAACTATGGCCAATCAAGCTACCTTCTTCCAATTTATCCTTGATTGCCTTATAGATAACACTAACTCTATCCAACACATATCATACTCCATCTGCACTCATCTCGAGTGACCTTGAATCACGAAACTATGTTTTCCCAAATCCCATGAACCATTTCATACCTTCCTTGTGCGCACATTCGCACTCCCAACTGATATGCCCATTCTGCTAATCCTTCTACGAACCTGAAGCCCTTTCTCATCTTTCTCTCAAGAGTTACATTGCGAGTCAATCATCATAGAACGTTTTGGGCCTCCACTCGCAAGCTGCTGCAAAAGCTTGATTCTTAACAGTACTTATAGGCTCGAAATCATTAGGCACCATACTTTACCTCTTTTGAATCCACTAGGGCCATTACTGAGAGCCACCCGCTCTGACTTGGTCCCGTGTATAATCAACTTCGTAAATCTTATATCGTGTGAACACCCTCTCGACGAGGCACCCGGCGGAATCACTTCCCTTGAAACCCGCATTTATACAAGGCATACTCCTGAATCTTTCCCCAAGTCTGAACATGAGCCAATAAGGCCAACCATAGCATGCATTTCGACAATTCAATAGCTCGAATTACCCCTTATGCTCCTTTCCCGTAGCTGAAATAACCCATCAATATGCTAATCACCGGAAACCTCGCAAGTAATTAACCATGCAACCCCATCATAGGCGGTGGGACTCTCCCACTTAGCTCGAAGCCACTATTACACAACTCTGGAACTCACCGAAATTCTCTATCTCTTATTGACATAACCTTGCGCAATCAACCGCCTAAATTTTCGGATTCTTTCTGTAAAACCCCCTTCTTTTATACTCTGATTCGCCCACTACATTCGCACGACCGATCTCTTTTCTACATAACCGATAAAATTCTTCGCAGAGCCTCGCCAACCACGCGACTGCTAACCTCCTCGCTTGGGTAACCCACCTATAGAAAACTCTCCCTGGCATCTTCCAACACTGCTGCACAGGGTACAATCACTATGACATCAATGACCCTTCCTTAGTCTGAACTCACTCTCCAGTTGCACAAGTCCATTCACCCCTCGTGGACATCAATTAAATGTGCGGCAACATTCTTCCAGTTCAAAGTTATGTTNAGCCTCACCTACCAGTGCGGACCGCAAAAAATGGACCGCGGTCCGCACTGCTTTGTTTAGAACAAGTTTGAGAAGGCAACCTCTGCGGTCCGCACAAAACAGACCGCGGCCGCAGAGGTCCACCGCGGTCAGCATAAAATGTAGTGCCGCCGTAGTGGCAAACTTCAGAGAATCCTAATCTTACCCACACCAGTGCGGTCCGCACAAAATGGACTGCGGCCGCACTGGAAACTTCAGAGACCTGTATATTTTTCCATCAAGCCTTACACTGATCGACATAACCCTGCAACATCTCACAACCAGTTAGCCCAAAAATCAATCCTATACTACAAAGAGAATCAAAGAAAACAAAAAGAAAAATACATGGGTTGCCTCCCAAGAAGCGCCTGATTTAATGTCGCGGCACGACGCGGGTTACCATCACATCATTTGAAATGAACAACAGCCACCACATGGCTATCATCAAACTTCCCAAGATAATGCTTGACCCAGTGCCCATTCACTCTAAAAAGTTCACCACTTTTGTTCTTCAAATCAAGAGCACCAAAGGGGGTCACACACACAACTTCAAACGGTCCACTCCATTTTGATTTAAGCTTTCCCGGAAACAGACGTAACCGGGAATTGAACAAGAGAACCAAATCACCAACTTCGAACTCATTTCCACGAGCATATTTATCATGAAGGTACTTCATCTTGTCCTTATACAAGGACGAACTGGAGTATGCATGGAACCGGAGTTCGTCAAGTTCATTGAGTTGTTCAATACGAAGATTAGCCACAACATCCCACTCAAGATTAAGCTTCCTCAAGGCCCACATGGCCTTATGCTCCAACTCCACCAGTAGATGACATGCATTCCCAAACACCAACGGGTACGGTGACATACCAATTGGGGTCTTGTAAGCGGTCCGGTAAGCCCATAGAGCATCATCTAACTTTTTAGACCAATCTGTCCTATTGGCATTGACGGTCTTGGACAAAATGCTCTTGATCTCCCTGTTAGACACTTCCACCTGGCCACTTGCTTGAGTATGATAAGGCGTAGACACTTTGTGGTTGACACCATACTTGGAAAGCAAGGCATCGAAATCTCTATTACAAAAATGCGTTCCTCCATCAGTAATAATTGCCCGAGGTGTACCAAACCTTGTGAAAAGCTCTTCTTCAGAAATGCCACTACACTCCTAGCTTCATTGTTGGGCAAGGCCATGGCCTCAACCCATTTTGAGACATAATTAACCGCCACAAGAATGTAGGTGTTTCCACACGAGCTTACAAAAGGGCCCATAAAATCGATTCCCCATACATCAAAGACATCAACTTCAAGAGTGGTGTTTAGAGGCCTCTCATCTTTCTTGGAAATCCTGCCCGCTCGTTGACATTGATCACATCTTTTTACTAGATCACTTGCATCTTTGAACAAGGTTGGCCAATAAAAACCACAACTCAGAACTTTCGAAGCCGTCCTCGCCCCTCCATGATGGCCACCATAGGGTGAGCAATGACAAGCCTTTAAAATGCTAAATTGCTCCTCCTCAGGTACACACCTCCGGATGACTCCGTCGGTGCAAATCTTGAACAAGTATGGCTCGTCCCAATGGAAGTCCAAACTATCCCGTTTGAGCTTCTTCCTTTGGTTAGAAGAGAGCTCACACGGGATGATGCCAGTCGCAAGGAAATTAGCAATGTCCGCAAACCATGGCATATCGCACATCGACACAGAAAGCAGTTGCTCATCAGGGAATGTATCATTGATCTCTAGGCCATCACACGGCCTTCCTTCCTCCTCCAAGCGGGACAAATGATCCGCAACTTGGCTCTCACTACCTTTCCGGTCCACTATTTCCAAATTAAACTCTTGAAGAAGTAACACCCATCTCATCAACCTTGCCTTGGAATCTTTCTTGGTCATCAAATACCTAAGGGCGGCATGGTCGATGTGCACTATTACTTTGGCCCCCATAAGATATGGCCGAAATTTTTCCATGGCGAACACAATAGCCAACAATTCCTTCTTCGTCACCGTGTATGTCGCGACCCAAAATCCACTAAGGGTCGTGATGGTGTCAGACACTGCTGTCAGGCAAGCCAACCAAATCACTTAATCAAACTCTCGTTTTTTAACAATCATGAAAACTAAGATTTTCCTTCAATTTTCCATAAATAAAAGATAACTGCTTCAATTCAAATTAAATACTAAGCAATTAATACAAAATATTTCAAACCATCCCAGAACCTGGTGTCACAAGTGCATGAGCATCTACTGTCAAGAAAATAAAATATAGCATCCGTCCGGAATACAATGAATAGGAAGTAAATACAGTGTACTGAAGAGGGCTACACTGGCTGCGGGCCGCCTCGAATAATGCAACTCACCTAGCCCCCAAATCCATCCGTGCTACTGCGCCCAGTGGGCTACTAGAAATAAATATACCCGTGCAACAAAAATGCACAGAAGTGTAGTATGAGTACGTAAACAACGTGTACTCAATGAGTATCCCGCCTAATCTCGAAGAAGTAGAGACGAGAGAGTCAACTTGGACACTTACTAGAGGTCATTTGACAATATACTAAAAATGTGAGGAAATCATGGATTTATATAGCCGTTTTAATTCACGAAGCCAGAAAACAGATAAATACCTTCCGCCAATAATCAAGGATTTTCAAGGTTTACTCTTTATTATCTTTTTAATTCATATCAATCTACGAAGGGCAAATTTCACATTTAAAGTCCTCAAGCAACAATATAACATGCACAAATAACACCGAGGCGACGGCCCGATCCAACAGAAATAAACTGTGCACTTGCCGAGGGTCGACGGCGCGCCTATACATGCATCTATTAATCTGCCGAGGCGTTCGGCCCGTTCCAAAATAAACACATAGAGACATTCAGTCAGGAAGCCAACATGGGGCAATTATTCAAAGAAGAACAAATTCTCTTTTAACGAATTACGAAAATGAGGTTTAGATCTTATTAGAAATTCATTTACCATTTTGATGTGGTTTAAGCAATTCAACTGTCCACAAGATTACAAATATTCAAAATATAGCATGCTTTTGGGTCCTAGACTACCCGGACAATAGCATAATAGTAGCTACGCACAGACTCTCGTCACCTCGTGCGTACGTAGCCCCCACAAATAGGAGCACATAACCAATTAACTCACTTATGGGGACGATTCCCTCTTACAAGGTTAGAAAGGAGACTCACCTCGCTCCGAAGACTCATAACCCGCATTCTACATTCCTCCGAAGACTTGCACCAACGCACAACGCTCCAAAACTAGCCAATGATTATACAAATCCATTAATATATGCTCAATTAAACTTTACAACCCCATTGTAACGATTCCTAACCCCGAACGAAAAGTTGCCCTAAACACCCTCGGGCCCACGTGCCCGGATCCGAAATTTTTCGAAGATGTACTCTACCCATAGCTTCACTAGCTCAAATATATAATTTACTCCTAATTTCATGCTCAAATTCGTGGTAAAAATCCAATTTATCAAGTTTCTAGGTTTTCTTCCAAAAATCCCAATTTTCCCATAATTTTTATGTCTAATTCCATGATATAATCTTGTGTTTAACTTGGAAATGAGTGGGAATAACTTACCTTAACATAGGTGACGAAACCCCTCTTTGAAGCTCTCCAAAAATCGCCCCAAGCCATAAAAATTATGAGAGAAATGGCCAAATCCCGATTTAAAATAACTTTCTGCCTCCAGGGATTTCCGCTTCTACGGAATTATTTCTGCCGACATGGTTCCGCTTTTGTGGTCAAAAATGCCGCTTCTGCCGTCCTGGGCTCCAGCCCAATTTTCGCTTCTGCGGACGGCCCACCGCATATGCGGTTCCGCTTTTGCGGATCTTGGGCCGCTTCTGCGGTCCTGGGCTGCTCCACCTCCAGCCGCTTCTGCGGCTTCTTCTTCGCTTTTGCGGGGCCGCTTCTGCGGTCCCAAATCCGCAGAAGCGGAAATACCAGAAGCAGCAGCCCCAGCCCTTCTTCAAACTCCGGACTCGATCCGTTAACCATCCGGAATCCACCCGGGGCCCCCAGGACCTCAACCAAACCTACCAACCAATCCCAAAACACGTTACGGACTTGCTCGAGGCCTCAAATCACATCAAACAACGCTAAAATCATGAATTACACCCCGATTCAAGCTTTATGAACTTTAGAACTTCAAACTTCTATTTTCGGTGTTTAGACCTATCAAATCATGTCCGATTGACCTCAAATTTTGCGCACAAGTCATACTTGACATTACGAACCTATTCCAACTTCCGGAATCGGATTCCGACCCTGATATCAAAAAGTCCACTACCGGTCAAACTTCTCAAAAACCTTCAAATTTCTATCTTTAGCCAAATGGCTCCAAAATACCTACGGGCCTCCGAATTCACTTCCGATCGCGCCCCCAACTCCAGAATCACCATACGGAACTATTCACAGTCTCGAAATCCTAAACGGACATTGATAACACTGAAGTGCACTTCAAACCAAACTTATGAAATTTCTTCCAAAATGCCAACTTCCACAATAGGCACCAAAACACTCCCG
>NW_017675498.1:65139-65832 GCF_001879085.1 Nicotiana attenuata | reverse complement strand
CTACTTTTGTCTCAGGTTTCTTTTCAAGTACAGTTTTGACAGTTTTGTTCTCCTTCTCCCCTTTTCCTTGCTTCGGGAGTAACTTGGGCTTCTTTTCTGCATCGGCAATAGCAACTATGGCTTTCAAAGCTGGATCAAACTCCCTGTCTTCACTAATCATACCGATTACCGGCCCATTGTTGTGAGCGGGCAACGGGTTATTAGTCACATTCGGGGCTTCTTCATCCCTCAACACTATTTTCCCTTGTTCAATCAAATCTTCCACAGCCTTCTTCAATGTCCAGCAGTTATCAGTACTATGCCCTTCGGCTCCTGAATGGTAAGCACAATGGACCCCTCGTTGATAAGCTGAAGATTCTGGGTTCTGCCTGTTTTGGGGAATAGGCTGCAGCAAATTCATCTGGACGAGTTTCGGGAACAAACTGGAATAGGGTTCACCGATTGGCGTAAAATTTGGTCTCCTGGGAGGTTCTCGAGGACGAAAGTTATTCTGCGGTGGTCGGGGATTATATTGGTTCTGGTAAGGAGGTTGATTTCTTTGGAATGGAGGTTGGATTTCGGTTAGCTTG
This sequence comes from Nicotiana attenuata, assembly GCF_001879085.1. NCBI lineage: Eukaryota > Viridiplantae > Streptophyta > Magnoliopsida > Solanales > Solanaceae > Nicotiana > Nicotiana attenuata. Next base: position 65,263 of record NW_017675498.1, on the reverse strand, counting down.
TGGTTATAGTCGGGCCGTAAAGGTTGTGCATTCATGACCGTCATAAGGTGCAGGCGCATAGGCCATACCAGTATGAGGGTAATAGTGTTGAGGGGTTCTTTCAGAGAACACCGGTCTAGGAGCC
>NW_017675498.1:58213-60958 GCF_001879085.1 Nicotiana attenuata | reverse complement strand
ATCAGTGCCTCAATGACATCCTTCCTTGGTCTGATTTTCAATAAATCTACAAGACCGCCCAGGCTTTTAACCACAGTATCCCTGCTTCCTTTTCCCAAGTCATGCCACCACATATGGAGTTTCAAAGGGATCTCGCTCAGGACTGAGAAGGTTTCGATGTCACTTGAATTCATCCTGCACATTATTTAGGGGAACTTAATGATTTATTTTGAAAAATGGCTATTTGTGCAAAAATCCTTTATTCAGAAAATAAGGACTTGGATTTGCAAATACGGCCTTTCAGCACTTCTGGGAGGAAGATTTTAAGGCTGTGCCCGCAAACCATTTAAAAATGACTCAAGGTGGCTATTCTTGCAAAACGGCCTTCCGGCGTCCTTTTGGGGACATTCGGCTTATTTAAACAGGAATGGCATCACCCAACTTATTTATGACACAAAATTGGCATTTTTGGTTATTTTTGAAAAAGGAAGGGTTGGACCCGATGAGGGTTGCCTACGTATCTCACATCCGGTGAGAATCAAACCGGCGTAGTTCGGGCAGATTTGCCAAAATCAAAACTATTTTGAACAATAATTTTTCTTTTCTATGTTTTCAAATATTTTCCTTTTTTTTTTATTCAAAATCCGGCAGCATTTCGGTACTATTTGGGCATTGTGATTTTTTCAAAACAAATGGTCACCCTCACTTAGTCTTCACACTGCTTATTTTCATAATTCACTCATTTAGACAAGCCGGTCAACATGCAAAGCCGAGCAAATAAATGCGCAAGTAGCACATAAGATGCATCAGGATGGTCAATTTATTTCAGGTCACCTGTCCTAGACGGACCCAACCCTTGTGTTGAGTCCCCTAAGTCAAATGCACATGATGCAAACAAACGTCCTACTAGGGATCCGACATGAGGATTTGTTCTTCTAGGTTTAACCCTAGGTTTATTGGTCTAGACCTGGCTTACCCGAGCGGACAACTCGGGTCGAGGGGGAGGCAGCGTACCGGGGATACAGAAGCTCCGCCGGCTTTGCAACTTATCCAACCTCGTTCTAAATGGGAAAAGACCCTAAACAGAAGAGAAGCTACACGAAGTGCACCCTTCTCCTTGATGTAGAAGACTCAGAAAGAGGAAGGGATTCGCGACAGTTTATATATACAATTTCAACAAATATCAAAGCGGTAAAACATTTAGCACATATAGCATGGAGCATGTAGAAAATCAGATAAAGCCAAATATAACAATTGTACTAAGCTCGAATTCTTGAACCCTGAACCAGAGATTCTGGGTTCCGTCCCCAGCAGAGTCGCCAGAGCTGTCACACCTCCTTTTTTACACACCTACCCCGAAGGATAATGTATAAGGGGAGTTTTTCCATTTAGAGTGACATTATTCGAAATGGGATCATTTATTTATTTTTAGAGTCGCCACTTGGGATAGGATTGGCTTTTGGTGTCCCAAATCACCGATTTAATTTAAATCCCAAATCGAGGAAAATTTCGACTTCCCAATTGGAGTCTGCGAACCAGAAATTCTGTGTAAGGAATTCTGTTGACCCGAGGGAAGGTGTTAGGCACCCTCGGATCCCGTGGTTCTAGCACGGTCGCTTAAATTATTATAAATGGCTAAAAATCTAATTTTTGTACATGTTTAAACCTATAGTGCAATTTTACAAATTTGTTTAACCGCTTTTAATTAGTTTTTTATGAAAGTGAACGCCGTTTAAGAGCGTGTTTTTGGATCACGTCACATGAAATGCATCCGGATCCTCGACACCTCTTATTCAACGTTTTGGGATTTGGATTTGGGTCGCATGAAATGCACACCCGTATTTAAGAAGGTAAAATTATCAAAAGCGCGCCTAAAATGACTAGCGTCTTATTAACTTTGCGGGAGGCCATGAAATTCGCTAAATGGCACGTCCCAAATTCTAAGGATTTTAATAGAAGTATTTTAGGAGGGCCACGCAATTTATGATTTTTTGTTTGGCGCGGCGCACCTCGATTTCATTTTTAAAGGATACTAAACTAAGGTTGAAGGATCGTGGGTTATGGAAGGAGTTATTGTGGAAGTCAAAAAATATTTTGGCCATTTAAGGTATTGACAAGTTATCCCCATTTAGAGACGCTCACAAATTACTACCCTATTTTTTGTAATTATGAGATAATTATCTATTAGAAAAGAATGAGCTAACCATTAATCTATAACTAAAATCAATGAGGCATGAAAATTAGACTTCTTCGGTCCAAGACCATTGTCAAAAGTTGACAAATCTGTCATGCTATTCCCAACTCTAAAACAAAGCATTCGTGAATTCTTCAAGAAAATCCAATACAAAGCACAAGATTTCATGTATCCACTTGACAATTAATAAAACCATTTCAAAGAACTTTGAGCAATTTCCAACAATACCTAACTAAATCACGTACAGTAGTGACAGCCTTTGAGTAAACCGACATTTTGTCCATACCGTGACTTTGCTATTTAAATCAGACAATCACCCACGACTTATTCATCAATTAAAGGATAAAAATCTAACAACCAAAGATAATAAAATTACTCTATATCAAACAAACAACAAAGATGCAAATTGACAATTACCAAAATTAGCTGAGAAGATCAACATTGATATAGTAAGATTATCAAAGTGCTAGAAAATAGAAGCTGACCTTTAAAGAACAACATCTTTAGAATTGATTATATATTGAATCGCTTTGAATACATTGGAGAAAATGGTATCGATATAACTCTGACTT
>NW_017675498.1:12077-57547 GCF_001879085.1 Nicotiana attenuata | reverse complement strand
TGGAAATAAAAATAGAAATGGAGGAGGAGAGGTCAGCTTAAGGCAGTAATGAACAGCAGCCCAAATCCAAAGCAACTAGTTCATTTTCAGATCCACAAATACCACAGCAAACCCAGGAATGACTAGCAGCAGATTAAACACCAAAAGCAGATGAAAACCAGATATGATTGGATCAACATACACTCAAAATCAACCCAAAAGTCCCTGAACTTGAACCAAACACGGTCTAGAAGATGCTCAAACTATTTTTAAACCTTCTGTTGCACTGAAATCTGATCTACAAATGAAATTCAAACTTGATCTAAGAGTCCCAATAGAACAGTACCTATTTTTGGATTTTCTACTGTTTTTCTTTGTGGTTTTTGAATTGTATTTGTTTTTGAATTTCAGACTTCAAATCTGTCAATACTGGGGGGTGAATTTTAGGCCTCTCAAAACTTGTGAATCAAGGCAAATGAATGCCTATTTATAGGTGAACTTAGGTCCAATTCAGATTTTTCCCTTTACCCCTTAGTCCCTATTCTAATTTCAGTGTTTACCCTTTATTTTCTGACTTGTTACACAAGCAACTAACTTAAGTTTATTAGAACTTACACTATGGTCCCCCCTAGAAGGTTCTATGCCTATTACAATCCCTACTCTACCCTTACCCCTTTTCAAAAATTACCAAATCTGCTGAAAGTACCCTTTTCCTATGCCTAAACTACCCTTTGAACCTCCTGAAATTACTAGCCTACATTAACAACACTACACTTTCTAACTGACCCTGGTTCAAATAACTATTTCTGCAAATTAACCAACCACCAATCCAATTGTGAATCCTAAATTCAAATGACTACTGCTTTTGGATTACCAACTACTAATAACACATCAGAGTAAAACAGTGCCCATAGAGTATTGATTAAAACTGTAGCAAGCAAATTCGACACACACACAGTTAATAGAACAACTTATTCATGAAGCCTGGAGAAGATTTAAACAACTAAAAACCTAAACTAACCCTAAGCATGATTAATCCTAATCCTAAAGAACTCAGTCACAAGTAAATTGACAAACGACCCAATTATTAATTAAAAGACAACAAATGCTAATCTATTTGACCACTGGCTCAACCGAAAAATGAGGAAAAATAAACTCAAACCCTAAATTGATTGCTCAAGAGGAAGTATCAGTCAGAAGGAAAAGATTAACGAAGGAGGACGAGGAAAACTTACTTAGCTTGAGCACTTGACTGACTATGGGGTGAGCTCCGACTGGTCATTTGTTTGAATCCTCCGGGATTCTTGACGCGTAACATCCCTAATCATGTGTTTTCCAAAAGAACACACATGATTAGGGAAGTTATGGTCGAAAATCCCCAAGATTTTCTAATTTAGGGTTCTGCCGGATTTTGATCGGATATTTGGGCAATTCTGGCCATATTTGAGATATGTGGCTATGGGGGTTGGATAAAGGAGGTCAAGGCGGTCCCATGCTGTTAATTTGGGACCGTTTGGCATAACCGGCGACTTGGCCGGAAAACTTCGAACGGATATTCGACGAGTTCTGGTAAGATTTGGGGGTAACGGACAGTGGATTTGGGTAAAGAAGGAGAAGGGGAGTCTGGGGTGTAATTTTGGGGTTGATCGGAGCATCGCCGCCGGCGGTGACGATTTCCGGCCGGCGGCGGACGGTGGGGGAAGGCGGAGACACGATGGGGTATTGGCCGGCGTTACAGGGGTGGTCTGAGATGGTGAATGAGGGGTAGGGGGGCTGGTTCGGACACTAATATATTAAAATTAACCCACTTCCCAGCCGTTGGATCAAAGATCCTCGACGGTCAGGATTAATTTTAACAAAACGACGTCGTTTTGAAGGGGACGGGGTCTGGACCGGGTTGGGGGTGGACTGGGCTGGAACTGGGGGCGGGTTTGAGGACTAAAACTTGGGCCAACGGATTGATATTGGACTTGGGGTGAATTTGGCCCAAATTTGAGTCTTTTATTAAGGTGACTCAATTTTCTTTTGATTTTGTTTTCTTTCCCTTTTCAAATTAAATCTCAAAAGTCTAAATTAATTCTAAAAATTAAATTAACCTACCCAATCTATTTAATAATTGGCACAATTAATTAAATATCAAATTTGAAGGAAATCTAACCAAAATCAAAGCTAAGAATTTAAACAAAGCAAAAATAACTCATTTTTTGTGATTTTTATATTTTTTGTGAAATCCTAATTACTAATTAATCTAAAATATATAAGATTAAATCCTAAATGTAAATGCAATGCGAATTTTTGTATTTTTTATGAATTTGTGTTAAATTAAAACTGCAAATAAACACGAAAATTATGCAATTAATTCCTACAAATTAAACAATAAAAATAAAAAATCCTAAATCTAAGAAATCTGTAGGAGTAATTCATGCGAGGCAAAAATCACATGCTCACACTACCCATGACCCCCGAGTTCATATTTATGATTAGTTTCAAAATCCGAGTCCAATTCGACTCTCAAAACTCAATATCTCATTTTTCGAAAACTTGACAAAGTTTCACAAATTTCTACTTTGATTCACATGATTTTGATGTTAGAATCTAAGATATGTTGATGGAATATGATTAGAAATAGATTAGAATCACTTACCCAAGGTTTGTAGGTGGAAATCCCCTCTCCAAATCATCTCCTACTGAGTCTAAGGTTAAAGAATGAGAGAATGAACTCAAAAATCCTGTCCTTAGCTATTTGTCCAGTCGCAAATGCGAAGAATCTCTCGCAAATATAAAGAAACTCCCATCTCTGCTATCATCGCAATTGCGAACCCTAGACCTTCTTGCGACCAGGTCAATCACAAAAGCGAACTAGCTCATTCCCAGGTACATTTTGCAAATACGAACACTGGGTTCGCAATTGCGAACCCAGCAGACTTGGCCTACCTTCGCAAATGCGAACCAAAATCTCGCAAATGGGAGATCAGAGGCCTGTGTAGAAAAACCAACAAACTCAATTCTAACAACACTCCGCTAAGCGTCCTAAACTCATCCGAGCCCTCGGGGCTCCAAAACAAACATCCACACAAGTCTAATAATATCATAAAAAATCGCACGTGCGATCAAAACACAAAAATAACATCTAAAACTACGAATTGAACTCTAAAGTCTAAACCGCATGAATTTCAAAGAAATTTTTCAAGAACTTCTAAAATTACAACTAAGCGTCCGAATCCTATCAAATCAACTCCAAACGACACTAAACTTTGCAAACAAGTTCTAAATACCATAACGGACCTACTCAAAGTCCCAATATCAAATTTCGATCTCGATAGCTAAAAGTAAACCTACGGTCAAACTTTTCAACTTAAAATTGCCAAAGGCAAAACAACATAAATCAACTACGGACTTCCAAAGTTAATTCCAGGCATGCGCCCAAGTTCAAAATCACGAAACGAAGCTGTAGGAGCCATATTGTTGCATGCATTCCTCTTTGGCGCCAAAGATCCTGTAGACCTGATTTACTACCAATTGGTAATCACATTTGATTTCTATGACCTCAGAGTCCAATACCCGGGCTAACTCGAGTCCTGCAATCAAAGCCTCATACTCCATTTCATTGTTAGTCAAGGGAACATTCCTTATGGCCTGCCTCAGAGGCGTGATTAGTACTATACCCCGAGCCCGGACCCTTTCATGTTGGAAGCTCCATCCGTGAGCAAGGTCCAGACTCCGATGTCGATTCCACCACCATCACTGCTTCTTTGGTGGCCAAAGGAAATAGTCCAGAACTAAAATCGGCCACAAAGTCAGCCAAGACTTGTGACTTTATCGCAGTCCTAGGATTGCACTCTATGTCAAACACTCATTTTGACTGCCCATTTGGTCAGTCGATCTGATAGTTCAGGTTTATGAAGGATATTCCGCAAGGTAAAGGTTGTCATCACGGCTATCGAATATCATTGAAAATAAGGCCTAAACTTTTGAGTGGCGACTATGAGAGCTAACACCAATTTTTCCAAATGTGAGTAGCGAGTTTCCGCTCCCATTAAAATTTTATTAACGTAATAAATAGAAGATTGCGTACCTTCGTCTTCACGGACTAAAACGGCACTTACCGCTACCTCTAAGACCGCTAAGTAAATCAGCAAGTGTTCAATAAATACTTTTTCAAATCTTTCAGAGCCTATTGGAATTCCGAAGTCCATTCGAAGTTGTTCTTCTTTTTCAGAAGTGAAAAGAAGTAATGACATTTTTCCAAAGACCGGAAAATGAATCTGCTTAAAGCGGCCAGTCTTCATGTTAACCTTTGAACCTCTTTTACGCTTGATAACTGGTCAGGGATGTCCTCGATGGCTTTAATTTTATCGGGATTGACTGCGATCCCCCTTTGCGAGACCAGGAACCCTAAGAATTTAACGGAGCTGACTCCGAATGCACATTTTTTGGTGTTAAGCTTCATGTTGTGTTTCCTTAGGATGTCAAAGGTTTCCACCTAGTGCTTAAGATGATCACCTGCGTTCAAAGACTTAACCATCATATCATCTATGTAAACATCCATGGTTTTCCCTATTTTTTTTTCAAACATTTTATTCACAAGCCTCTAATAAGTGGCTCCGGCGTTCTTAAGCCCGAAAGACATCACATTATAGCAATATGTGCTGAAGTTCGTTATGAAAGAAATTTTTTCCTGATCCTTCGGGTTCATTTTGATTTGGTTATGCCCGAAATAGGCATCGAGGAAATTCATCAACTCCTGCTCGGCCATCGCATCAATCATTTGATCAACATTTGACAATGAGAATGAGTCTGATAAGAAACAAAATATCATACGATAAATAAATTATTATCTTCACATTTTATTCTAATCCTTGTGTTTCTTTGTAGGAAATATGAAATTTAAGAAAAATGCAAGAAATTACCACGTCAACAGACATGTTCACACAAGAAGTACAAATTAAAAATTACAAAAAGAAGATACATGGTGTTGTATCAAGAAAAAAATTAATTAAAATTTTTTGAAAGGAATTAAAATGCACATGGCAGTCTTCCCACCTTTGTAATATCACTTTGAAGATCGTGGCTTTCCAACTTGCCAAGTTGGAAAAGAAAACAATTACCAAAGTTTAGGTTCCATGGAACCAAAGTGTCGTATGCTAAAAAGGAAACGAAGGACATCTTTTATTTTAAGTCCATCTTCACAAGGCTTGTGGGAAAGAAAAGCTATAAATATAACCATTTTGAGCTGCTTGGGAAGGAGAGAAGGAGGAGGCACATAATTACAGTTATTTCCGTTTCCAGAAGCTTCTCTTCTTCAGTTTCATTAGTTATTCAGTATTGGAAATTATTCTAGTTCCTACTTTTAATTAAATAGGGAAATTGTTCTTCTTGAATATTTCTTTCTATTTTCTTATTTAATAGTACAAGAAGATTTTTGTCAGTATTATTAACTCCGGTATGGAGTAACTTTATTGTGCTGGGAGAGTGACGGATCTTAATATTCCTATATAATAGTAGATATTGTTCTTCAATTTCGTATGTTTGAGCTGAAGCTTTTCATTTAAATTTTATCTGCTTTGTAGTTAGGTTTTATTTAATTGGTTATTGACCCAAAAGAGCATAAAGCTGGTTTTGAACCTACGTCTTTGATTATACATGATTATACATATAATATATACTCACCGACAATTTTCAATTAAAATAAGTAGATAACAGCTATGTAGGTTAATTCTTCAAATAAATAAAAAATAACAAAGTTGAAAAGGCTGTAGGCTTTGCGAATTTGGGCCCGTCGAGTCTGCTTTTTGTAGGAGCAAAATATCCAAGTTCAGTGACAGCTGTCTTTTAGTGTTTTTTTTTTAATATATTTTTCTTAATGTCTATCATCTATTAAATGAGAAATATGATTTTCTGCGGAGTAGCGTTGATGGGGGGAGAGGAGGTTCTCAAGTTTCTAATGTCTTTTATTTTTTTATATCTCAGTTTTTGTATTTCCTTTCAGAGCTTTCATTGTGTTTGAAGTATAAATTTATACCACATCTATTGCAAAACAAGAATAACTAGTTATTTCGTATTTTGTTGGTCATAAATGAGTATTCACAAATTTCAGTTTTTACATGCAATCATGAATTTCTATCTCATACAAGTTATTCATTCAGATTATAGAAACGTCTATCTTTTATTTGTTGGTCACGGGATAGAAAGTTATTGACAATTAGAAACGGATTCAAGATTTGAAGGTACACTTGCATTTAATCTAAATTTGCTTTGTATATAAGGTGACACTACTAATATATTACTATTCTTTGAAGACATATACATGAAATTTTTGCCGGTGAAGTCTCTCTTTAACTCCGCCTGTTGACAATATGTGCACATCATCAAATAGTGCAATTGACATCTTCTCACACATAGTTATAGCCTATACGTAGAATATCAAAACTACGACAAATTTGATTTTCAACCAATATTTCTAACCAATTGCATTGGCTTACTTAGGTTGTGGTAGGCATTCGATTTCAACTGGTTTAGATCAGATTTACTTCTTGTTTTTGTGGCAAACCTATTACCAAGTTGGGATTGGTTAGGTTGAACTTAATTCTATCTTTTTCAATTTTTAAAAACTAAATTAACAAGACACAAGAGAAAATTCGGCAGAAAAACTATTTTGTTTAATTGTAAAACAACAATTGAATTGTAGCTTTTGAAACACTGTATGGTTCAATTACTATTTGTTGAAGACATATTGTATAATTAAGGCATATTTCATAATAAATTATCACAATGCAGTTTGTAATTTATAATTGATTCTTTTTAAAAGGAAACTCAAATCCAAGTAATTGCTAAAAATCAAGATACAAATGGAAATACCTAATAAACTGATTTTTCTTTCTTTTTTTTTTTAAAAAAGCTGAATTTTTTTTTAAAAAAAAAATAAGAACCGAATATTATGCACTCGTAAGCGTAAGAATAGTAAGGATTAATGAGTCAGTTCTTGTCTAAAGTTTGACATAACAGCAAGTTTGCATGAGATACAGTTGAAAGGCAACGTAAGGACAAAGTTTAGGACAATTAACTTGGAAAATGGAGTGTCAATTAGGGTCATATCGGATTGACCTATAAATAACTCGGAAAAGGGTCTGATCTATCCTCTACTATGATAAATTGTTCAAAATTGTTCCCTGTTATACTATTGGGCCATAAAAGTCCCGGCCGTCATACTATCCTAACAAATCTGCCCTTAGTTAGACAGAAGTGCCACGTGGCATCCATCCGTGCCCTTTTAACACCTGTGCACATATGAGACGACCCGCTCCATGAAACCCACCAAACCCATAACCCGCGACCCGCCATTTATAAACCAAATAATACCCATTTCTAATAATCGCGTTGGGGAAGTAATCGTTTTAGGTAATCTAACTTCCTATGGTGATTTTAATTTCCATTTTTTAAGCTGAAAACTTTCAGATTTCAAATTCAAAATCAGAAATCTGGGTTTGTTGGTTACCTATTGTTAGAATCGTTTGGAAAAATCATTTGTTGTGCTTAAGTTTTGATTCAATTACTGATTTGGGAAAATATAGTTGAAGGGAAACTAAAATCACTATTGGACTATTTGGAAAAGCTTGAAGAACACCCAACTGGGTCTGTTGTGAATTTGTGATTGCTTAAAAGAGCTTTTGCGGATGAACTTTGGTTTCCGATGGCTCCTTCTACACTTCTTATCATTTTTCTTAAATTTTAATTAAATGTTTTTGATTGGCATCTGATTTCTAATCTTCCTTTATTTTATAATATATGTAAAAACAGTTACGGACGAACCATTTTGTTCCGCACAATTCAGTAATTTCTTGGGAATATGGTGATGAAAAGTAAGGAGAAGAAGAGGATGGGAACGATGATATATCAATTGGACACTGGATTAAAATTTTGGAAGAGTTGAGATGTTTGTGTTTCTTGTTGAAAGTATTTTTTAGAACATTGTTAGAAAGCTGGTACGTGAAGCAAGAGCTAAAAACTCCATTGATGAAAGCTCTGAATCTTAGCTCGAAAATTGAGTTTTCGAAAATGTGAACTATTTCTAATTGATGTTATTGTGTTTTGTTAGGGATCTCTTGGGGAGATTAAATCTCAAATTATAACAAATTTGGTGAAGATTCAAAGAAGTTGGGTTGGAAATTTTGAGCAAATATCAATAAAGATGAAGAACAATGTTGGTTTTCCATATTTTTAAGTTATGTCTCTCTTTTTGCCTTTAGGTTACGGGTCTTAACTTGGGCGGGTCAGTATTGGATGGTTTTTTTTTAAATTGGGGGTGGGTCGTTTGATGAGGAGATGCCACGTGGAACTTCCGTCAAACTAAGGGCAGATTTATTAGAATAGTATGACGGCAAGGACTTTTATAGCCCAATAGTATAACGGGGGACAATTTTGAACAATTTATCATAGTAGAGGGATAGACCAGACCCTTTTTCCGTAAATAATTAATAAAGTAGTGCCCCATTAGAGAGGAAAAATATCTCAAGTTTACATCAATATGTCATTCCTAAATCTGAGGTTGATTTTTTGGTGGTCTTTCTAATCATGACACTTCATTTGATTAGGAAATTTTCTTAGAAATCTAATTACCCAACAACAATAAACTCATTGTATTCTCAGAAGTGGAATCTAATAAAGATAGTGTGTACGGAGACCTTATCCCCACCTTGAAGCTGTTTTTCCGATAGAACCTTGACTCATAAAAGACGAAAAGAAAAGCAGTAGCACCAAGCAGTAACAACAATAATATAGTACGAAAACGAAGTGAAAGGAACAACAAGTAATACTAAAAAAATCTAGCAATAACAGAATTTAAGACTAACACTAAAACTCTTGACTATCTACTAGCCATTTACCTTGATTCTCGACCTACACACTAGAAATATAACTTACCCAACCAGTAAAAATATAAAAATGAACAGAACAAACATTATTATTTATTTGGTATCTGAAATTTACTGACTCGACTAATTTCAGATCACGTCGTATAAGGCTCATTATGAGCAAAATGCTCCCTATCAAAGATTCCCTATTTTTAAGATTCAAATTGAGACCTCTGATTAAAAATGAAGAGATCTCATCTATTCTACTATAGTCTTCGTGACTAATATCATTCCCAATCCTCTGTTGAGGGTGAAATTGGATGAATAATTAAGGATTCTTTCGGCTCAATTACCCTTTTTATTGCCTCTTTAATCATCCACAGTTTTCACACATATATAGTTAAAGCTCTTTTTCCCAATCACACATCAAGTCTGGTCCTTACAAATCACTGCCCTAATTTAAAGGTACTCAATGGGATAAACTTTTCAAGATTACTGTAATAATCTATTTCTTTTCCCAAAATATTCCCTCTAAACAAATTTTGCGGTTGTTGAATCCTGCAAAGGTAACTCCAAATTTTCATAGTTTGATGAAATCTATATCTATATCTATATCTATATTATTATAAAAGTACGAATAATTTATGCTAAATGTTGAACGACTAAAATATTCTTGAAATATTGATCGACTTTTATGCCCTTAAATATTTGTATAATTTAAGGATCTAATAATAAATTTATCTATAGTGGAATTCTTTTTCGATTTAAATTATATATATGCCCGACGCTACAACGTTGATCCTACTTGAACTATAAAAGTACGTCCATATTTTATTTCAAAAAGAGTTATTGTTCCTAATTACAATTCCTTATAACAAGGCACGTACTAAAAGGAAAATTTAGTACTACGCTCTAAAAAACATTTTGAACAAAGTGAAAAATTCTTTGTATTAGTTCATAAAAAGCTAAAATTAAATTAAGTTATTATCATTTATGATATATTTTGTGTTCCTAAATATTAGGAGTTACAACATAATTCAAATACTTTGAGTTAATTACTAGAATATTAAATAAAAGAAAATAATTAAATAATAGCTTTTTAAAATATTAAATCTAATTTTAAAGGGTAAAAAAATATATGAGATTTTGCTCTTTAATTTACTTATTTTTACTTCAATACATGTAACTGATTCCTTTACGAAATTCTCAAAGAAAATCGATGGATGTTATATTAGGTTTGATAATAGGCTATAATTGCGTATTTTAGTCGATTATTACACTCTAATTTACTGCACTTTAGTTGAGTTTGCGCTTTAATCGCTAGTGTTTTGCACTAATTGTGTGTTTTATGCCTTGTAGGTGTGATTCCGAGCTATATAGATGTTATGGAATGAATTTAAGTGATTTGAAGCTTTGAAGTCTGAGTAAAAGCTCAAGGAATTAAGCCGGGATCGTGTTCGGGGGTCAAATTTGATAGTTGAGAACAAACGAAGACTCGATGAGGCATATTGGGCATTGTCTAGTAAAATAGACATAACTTTTTGCTCAAAACTCCATTTGGGCTCCACAATATATGGTTGGAAAGCTAACTTAAAGAGCTACAACTTTCATGTTTTATGTTTTTCCAAATTCCAAATGGAAAAGGGTGAAAAACGCGGTAGAAACCGCGACCGCGGAACTGACCGCGGCAGAAAATCAGAGAGCTTGTCTGGCCGCGGTCCTACCGCGTTTTGGCCGCGGCCGCGCCGCTCCAGGCGTCAAAAAGAAGTCCTATTTCGTCAGGGACAAGGTTATTTCGGCCCTACACTATTCCAACTTGTATAAAAGGGGTCCTAAACCTATTTTGAAGAAAAGAGGACATATTTTGGACATAGATTCGACCTAAGGAGGCAAGAACACATTGGGAGCAAGGCGGAGAATTCTTCAACGAGTTCTTCCTTCTTCTTCCTATTTTTTCATTGTTGGTTATGCTTTTTAGTATTGTAGTTTTACATACTATTATGAATAGCTAATTCGTTTTCTAGGGTTTTGATGGAACCCGTTGGGGATGATTTGGTTGTTATATTAATATAGTTTTGAATTGGTTGTTTATCTCTATTTGTTCAACTACGTTTTGATTTTGGTTAATTGAAAGGATCCTCAATTAAGCGTTCCTATTTATTATGTATCTGCTTGAGAGAGAGTGCATATTTAGGTAGTTGTTTGAACAACATCACTCCCGGAGTATAGGCGAGAGTCATAACCGAGGGTTTAGAGGTTGGATTAGAGATAACGATACCTCGGGTGCAATCTAAGTGAACTGTAATGTGAATCTAGCTAGCGTAGCTTGAGAGAGTGCGTCTAATAAATTATCATAATTGCTTGAGAGAGATTTATGATAGCTGGAGAGTTCATGATTGATAGAGGCAACTAAGTCGAAGCTATAAGAACATACAACTAATGAAATCAACAATTGGGGAAACATAACTCTAAACCTCCTTAATTTAGTCTCCAAACCTTTGTCTCGTTAGTTGATAATTTTACCATTTTATAGTATTTGTTGGTTAATTAGTTAGATATAAAAATCTTAATATTATAATTTAGAAAGTATTCAAACTTGTCTTCTTTGCGATATTGAACAATTACAGCGAAACCTTAGTTCTCTGTGGGATTCGACTCCGGACTTTTAGATCGGATTGTATTTGCAGCGACCGCTTATCCTTTTTAGGACTAGAGTTGGGCGTGATCAAGGTTTCCTAGAATAAGTACATCCAAGTCTCCTATATACTGAAGTTTAACAAAATTTTCCTTTGATTGGTTTATTTTCACTAGATGCTCATGTGCCATGAATTGTCTCCAATTCAAGATTTGCATCAATTTATATTCAACTAAAAAGAAAAATACTTTAGAAAATTATTTTTAATATAGTATGCATGATGACTGGTTAAAAATAATTTAAAGTAACTGAACACAATGATTGAATCAGCTCCGTGACAGAAGCAAAAATATGTTCATATAGAATGTGAAAATTAACTGGAACTTTTCAAACAAATAGGATGTTTGCATAATATAAGGTATTGATTTTATTTTTGTGTATCGTTTTGAAGATATTGAGTTTATGAATTTAAGTTTTTTTTTTCAAACTATCTATCTTTTTCATATTTACTTTATTCTAGATAATAAATATTCATTTTTTGTTTAGGGTGCTGATTTGTTGAAGAATACGAATACTATTTTTAGAGCGTTGGAGTAATATATAGTTCTCTCAAATGTATCTATTCTTCATGCCCATGTAATTCTTGATTATTCTCGTTAGTACATATTTAAATAGTAGAGATTTATCCAAAAGTTTTAAAATTATTTTAACTCAAACGACGTGAGATGAATTTCAAAATTATCCTATATACTTCTTCATAATTTTCGATAATATTTTCAAGTAAAAAGGTGCGAACACAACGCAACTATATGACTCATGTGATAACTATATATTTTTTTACTCTTACATATGTTAAAAAAATTGTAAAAAATTTCTCAACAATGTTAAGCTATATGTTAATAAAAATCATCTTAATGGGTGCCACATATAATTATTTTTCTTGTAGGGTTGTGACTATCATTTTTGTTATATTTGAGGAGCGGGATGATCATTTTGATTGAAAGATATACAAAAATCGAAATCTTTTGCAATTTATTAAATAACCATGGAATATAATGAATCCCAGGCAAACTACAAAATTAATCGCTTTGCCAAAGATAATTGTATTAGTTAGCCAAAAATTATATAAAAGTGTATACTATATATAATATCCATATGTACAAAAAAAATATTTATCTGTTATTATTTTTTAGAGTGGTTAAATAAATATTTTCTAAAATCTTTAAACATGTACTTGATTATCAGAATATGCGTATGATTAATATTTTATTTCTTTGAATATGATAAAGTGAGAATAATTCTATTCGATTTATATACGACATAATTTAAATTCGACATAATTTATAAATAATTTAGACAGCTCTCACAAATATGTTTCACTTTTAAGAGGGAGAAATCAATGTTATAGAAGGAAACATACACCCAAAATGTCTTCTATAAAGAAGTATTAGATATGATTCTACTATATTGATTATTTATATACTAAATAAGACACTTTCTAACTTAATTAAATTGATCGTCTTTGTAGGATAAGACGATATCAGTTTGAATTCATTAATTTTTAGTCATTTAAATGATTGTTGTATTTTATTCNGATTGTTGTACTTTTATCATCATTCTATCTTGTAAATAATTTGCTACTAAATTTAGTTAGTTGTTCTTTCACATAAAAGTTCTGACTAAAAATTTACGTGTAACGCACGTACGTAGTAACTAGTTATATTAAAAGCATGAAGCCCATAACTTAAAAGTCAAACTACAAAAATACCCTTGACTTAATTTCCTTTTTATCAACTTAAGTAAATACCTTTTTTTAGGGAAAATTCCACATAAGAACAATTGAGCTCCCTGCTTTTTAATTTTATAGCCCAATTTTAATTTACAACCAACTAGCCCAAAAATAATAGGCTAAGATTCAATATCCAACTCCAATAGGTTCTAGAAATTACTATTTAATTTTTAAAAAATATTGCTCAAGCTTTTAAGTTAATTTTCGAATCAGTAACTGTAACTCAAATATTAGTTCAATAAACTAAATCCATTTGGATGATGAAAATTAAATTTTGAACAAGCTTAAACATGTGTGTTTAAATTTCGAATTTGATTTTGTGAGAAATTTGGAGTGGGTGTTATTTAGACTTGTTAGAAATAGTATAAGGAGGTTGTATATAAAATTTGAAGTCATTTAATGGAGATTTGGGCGGGTTTTGAACAAGAATTGCAACTGAAAATCGTGAAAGAAGTTCGTCTACAGACGCTTGTATAAAGGTGTATAAAAGTGTATAAGATGTGTTTATACACTCATATCCACTATTATACAAGATTATACATAATTATACAAAAAACTGACTTCGTCTTCTTCCTTGCGTCTTTTCTAAAATTTAACTCAAATCTACTCCAAATCACTTTAAATTTAAAGTTTGAACTCCTTTTGATATTTTCAATCAATTGGAACAACACCCAATCCAAACAACTAACAAACTCAAAAAATCCTATTTTTGAAAGCAAAGCTTTGAATGGCCTTCAATGGTGGACTTCTACTCTTTAATCTTCTTACATTGCAGCCAGGTGACACAGGGTAAGAAGCAACACTGGCGGACGGCCCTTTGAAGCATTTGTAAAAAATGTGAGAAGAAGAGAGAGTGAAAGCAATGGTTGTGAGAACACATATTTAACTCCATAGCTCTTAGAAGCATTGGTTGTAAGAACACAAATTTTAAATTTGCTAGTGCTTTCAAAATATGTACAATATGGGCTAGGTTGGGTAAAACTTAAAAATATGAACTATTTTTTGTTATGGTGTGAAGTCATGTGTATTTTCTTGTAATTCTTTCCTTTTTTTATTAATGAAAACTAATACCTACAAAGTAAACCAACGCTTCATACGCCTCTTTTGAAGAATACTACGAAGAGATGCCACCTTTTAATTTACTCTCGAGAAAAATAAAAAATTCTTATGTCTTTCTCAAATAATTATAATTATACAAGTGAAAACTCTTTAACTGAAAAGTTAAATTACTAAAAGGCCCGTCTAATAAATCCAATTACCCTATTTATAAAAACTAAAAAGATAAACCCTGCCAACGGACCCCAACCAAAGGTTCATACCCTTTCACTAATGATCACAACCATTCCAAAGTTTCACCAAGGGATCCTATTTTTAGTTTCTAATATGTGTTGTCTTTTCAAATAAGAAGAGAAACATTATTGCTTAGATTTTTAAAATGAGAACAAAGCCTTCATTATTGTTTCTCGCCTATTCACTCTGTATTTACTTTGGACGGGATTGTCTTGAAACCAAAACAGGTATGATCAGATTTAACTCATTATTTTTCTTATTTATTTTGGTATGCTTTTGGTTAGATACTTTATCTAATGTTTTTCAGTTATACTACTTATTTATTTTGAAAGTTAGAAATAATAAACATATTTTCCTATTATAATTATTATTTAATAATGTTTAAGTAACCTAAATACGCTACTTATAAAAATATTAAACAATTAAGGAAGAAAAAGAATTGTTGTGTCCTTCCTCTGAAAGTTGTGTCTTTCCAATTGTGTAACTAACTTTTCCTTCAAAATCTATATTATATTAAAAGGAGAATAGTGAAGCATGTGGTTAAGTCAAGTGGTAAGCTAAAATGGAGTCACTTGGCAAGTTTAAGACAACATTAAAAATTGAATTATAAATGGAAACATATTTAATGGAAGTAGTTTAAATGAATCTTATACATAATCTAAATAGATCTTAGAAAAATCTATTTATATATCTATATTTATATTTATATTTATATTTATATTTGTATCTATGTTTATATCTATATATTGATCCAATCATAGATTTTCTTCTATGTTGGCTAGAAATATGGAGATAAAATTAATTAAAAACTATAATAAAAAAATAAAAAATATAAAAATACGTAAATTGAGATAACCTATGACTATTTATATATTGGAGTAAGTTAAAATATAAAATAAAACTAAATTTACTTAAGATGTTAAAGATTTATTGAGTTTAAAATTAAAGAAATTCAAGCAGCAAAATAAGATCTTACATAAAGTATACAAATTATTTATAAGTTAAGAAAAAAAATTAAATAATCAATAAAAACTATTTTAATAACAAGAATAATAAAGTCATATTAATATTGATAAATCGCGCAAACAAATACTTTATGCATAAAATATTATAACGTTTAGATATAATGTGTTCAAATAATTAAGAAAATACTTTTGTATGATTAATATTTGAATTTGAGATGAGAAAGTTATTTAATTTTATCTATATTATATTACAAAGAGTGTGGTAGAATACATATTAAATTCAAACAAGATAATAAAAATCCACATGACAGCATAATAATATTAGGAATTGAATAATATAATATAAAAAATAAAAAATAAATAGAGAAAATAATAAAATTCAGATTTTTTATCATAGAGAAAAAGGGTAAAAACTAATTTAAATTTGAGATGAGAAAGTTTTTTATATTATGACAAGCAAAGTCATAATATGGATAAGTTCATGTAACTCAAGTCTAATAGATAAAATCAAAAACTAAAAATATTGAATATAAAAATAAATTAGAGATAATAAGTGGATATTTATAATCATACGTTTATAAAATAAAATAAAGTAAATATACAATACTTAAAAATATTATTAAAAATTAAATAATTTAAAATTTCCAAGCAATATTTTTAAAACAAAATAAATATTTATTTTATGATTAAAAAAATTATATATTTATCTATATTATATGAAAGAATAGTAGTTGATAATGATACTAAATAAAGTTACAAGTTAATGAAAAGTCACATAACGTAATAAGACTATATATTAGATTTTAAAAAATAGCAAAATTACGTTAAATTATTAAAAAATTTACTATTAGAAATGAAAGGGAAAGACTATTTGAATTTGAGATTAGAAAGTTCTTAAAAGCCAAATTTGTAATCAATAGATTACAAAATAAATGCACGTCATACAAAAAATAATTATAAAAAAATTCAATAGATTTGAAACATTATAAAAGAACTTATATATATATATATATATATATATATATATATAGAGAGAGAGAGAGAGAGAGACTAATTCAACGTTATATTTTAAAATAAAATGTGATATGTATGTTCCCGATAGAGAACTATCAAATATAAGAAAAGTATCATACTTCAGTTTGAATTTTTAATTGAATAGAAAATTGAAATTCTGTTTATTTTGAGTATAGGTAAAGAAATTATGTATAAATAGGAAAATAGAGATAGTGCGAGGATACTTACATTTTTTAAATTTATTAAGAATAAATAAATTAAATTATTAAATAGTAGTCAAAAAAATATTATTAATACATTTAAATGATGAAAGAGATCCGAGTAAGTGGATAATAGTGTAAAAATACATTAAATTTCAAGAATAATATTATTTTTTATATATTGATGATTACTAAAAGGGTAATAAACAAGATTAATAAAAGATCACATTATAGTATCACAATATTAAGTAATAAATAATGCAAAAACTATAAGCAAGGAACACAAAAGAGAAAAAAATTATATATAAAAATGTAGAAGGATAAGGATATTTGAATTTGAGATGAAAAATAAAGTAGTAGTAAGAATTTTATTAAAATAATATAATTTAATGTGCTCAAACAAGACAGATCACAATGTTACATGTATAGATTCTTTAATATTGACCGTAAAATATAATACGAGTGTCAAAATCAAGGGGTTGGGTTACTACAGATAGATATAGAAAAAGAAAACAAATTATCCACTATGAGATTTGAAAAATGATTTCATGTCCTGCTTCTTAATTAATATCAAATTTTAATTTATAATTTATAAATAGAAGGTTTAATTTAAGGTTATTTGCACATAATTTAAATAACCCAAATCATAATTTGATACTATGTTTTATAATACTAGTTAGGTTAACAGTTGGCTGCCTTAAGGATTTTGTAACTAAAAAAGCACGAAAAAAAAAATATTGTCTATAAAAGGCTTCAGTCATTATTGGTGGTAGAGTAATATTAAATGAATTCTCTTTGATTTGGGTAAGAGGTGGAGGGATCTGAGACGTGAAGATCATTAATTTCGCTAAAAAAAAAAAAAAAGGATTTAAGAAGTGAGAAGCCAACGATTTAAGAACTTATAAAACAAATATTCACTTCCCATACATTCTTTTGATGCCTCCCTACGGAACTATCGATAAAACAATTTATTTGGTGACACCAACATACAAACAAAAGCAATAATAATCATATACTTTAAGAGTTAAGCCTCCTATCAATTGTTGGGGTTCCAAACATGAATGAATCTCACACGGACAATAACACTTTAAATTAACCATCTTCTATCAGTATATAAGCGGTTACGTTGCTTCATTGTTTCCAAAATGCACGCACCTAATATCTTACTTCCACGTGTAAGTATGGACGGAACTTATTTCTTTTCTTTTATTCCTTGTTGTCGTGTTGTTTTTCCTCCGAATCATATTGCTTGTTTTGTGGCTTATTGGTTTGTTGAATTACTTTTGTTGTTGTTTGTCGCTGATAAAGATAAAAGGGAGCAAATTCTTCATTTTTATAAATGTTAGTAACTTTGCATCATTTTTTATTATTACTGGCCACATTTCATATATGATAAATGGAAGAACCTTCATTGATTGGTATCTCTTGATGTGTGGTCGTGTTTTTTTCCTTGCTTGTGTTAGTTTAGTTAGTATCCATAGATTACTTCCATATTAATAAATTTATAGTTTTTTTTTTCTTGATCTACTTTAGATATTACATCAGAGAGATGAATACCATCTCTGTGTGGTTTTTCGTTAATGCATTTGATCACGTGTACGAAAGAGATATCAAAATTATCTTGTAATATTAAATATGTTTAGAAATAAAAAAAAATATATAAATTGAAAAAATTAAGAAAAATATATGTCCAACTCCCATGATTTACAAAACTGACAGTAGGATCAAGCACATTGATTAATAGTATATAGTAATCTCTGCTACATAATTTTTATAGTTACAGAATTTTTGTAATTGTAAAGCTCAAGAAGGTGGCAATAGGTGGAAATAAATTTAGGAATGGATTTTTTGCCCAAAATAATAATTAGGTATGGATTATATAGTCCTTATTTAAGAAGACTACAACACAGTAAAAAAACCGAGTATTTTGTAAAATATATCTCTTTAAAATATTTCAAAAATTCTAAAATTTATTTTTAAAAAAATATTTTATGAATTCCGACTTAATTTTATAAAGTTTCTATTAAAATGAGAACTCATGATAGATACACACGGAAACTAAAACATGATATCTTTAGAAATTGGTTAAAAGACTAAAATTAATTTTAACTTTTATATGAATTTTATATTTTCACTTCTTTTTGAATAGTATTAATATAGTCATTTCAGAATCTACCAACTGCAAGTAATTCAATTTTAATCATAAACTTTTGCTTCCAAAAAATGACAATATTGGTGCCATCGTTAGGTACTTGGATAAAGAAGGTTCTTTCCAAAACGAAGGAAAAGTAGATTATTCTAATTTCTTGGAGACAGTTCCTATATAGTATTATATATTAAATAAACAGCGTAATCTTTGCTCGCCTGAAAAGTAAAAAAAATAAAAACATCTTTTCTCGGTCAGCTAACCATGTTTGTGTATTTAAGATAAGGAACAAAATAGCTTTCCAAGAAAATTAAGAAAATTTTTTAAATCTGCAAGGGTTATATTGTTTTTTTTTTTTAAAACTAAAAAAGAAGTATCATAATTTGTGAAATTGAAGTAATAAAATAATAAAATTTGACCAAATTTTAAATTGAATATATTTCTAAGATAATTGTTGACTTCTAAGGTAGAGCTTCTTTCTTAACTTTTATTGAATTGGTTAAATGAAATCAACCATCCTTAGTTTCTTGTACATGTACTTTTATCTTTCACTTTTATTCAACTGTAAATTTTTAATATCATATTATATGATTTTCAAAATAATTATATCTACGGAGATGGAATACACGTGCAACACGCGTACGGAAAAACTAGTACAAATTAAATGTGTGAATTACATAACAGAGGGATAAAATTAACTTGAGAACAATGTACACAGTAAAATGTGTTAGTCAGCTGTATTTGTAAACTAATTCTAGAAAAAAAAATAAAGCAGAATAATATATAAAAAGAAAACGTAAAGAGATAGAAATAAATTCGAGCCCACTGAATTCACAGTGTTTCCTTAAGGAATTTAATCCCCTCCTAGTACCCAAGGTTATGGATTATTTCCTCCCAGGATAGAACGAATTACACACAGGTGTAGTGGTACTTCAAACCCCAGTATTTCAGCGAACACAAAGTTCGGTAACAAATAACACTTACTGTTGCTTTGTTTGATGTTAAAAGTATGCAGAAGAAGGAGGAGAAACTCAGAAAATCGTATGGAAATTCTGAGCAGAATAGCCTTGTATTATAGCCAAAGTTGGGCTGGAATCTGAAGAGGTGCAACTCTTCAGAATTGCTGTTTATGCAAAACGGCCACATCATAAATGCCATAACATAAATCCGTAACCGAAGCCTAGCGAGCGACGACTACGACGACGGCGTGAGGCTTGCCTTCTTCTCAACTCTTTATGAGCTAGAAGAAGAGCAATTGCTCATATACCCATAAAAACCTTTTCCTCTTCCAATATGGGACAATGTCCCTTTGCCAAGGGGGAAACTTAAAATTTTACTCAAAAATATCATTTCCCTCCATTTTCCATTTATTTAATATAATTAAATACATAAAACCTAACGGATGGACCAAAACTGACTGCATCCCGTTGAGAACAAATCTATACAAATGAGATTTACCACCCTGAAAACATATTAGGTAGACATGGTTTAACAGTCACCTATTAGTCGAGTAACTCAAGTGAGATTTGATCAATTTATACTTTAAACTTAAAGTGGACCTTTTATCCTTTAACTTAAAAAAAGTTACTTCTATTACACCAAATAGGGCGATGCATAATTTGGTAAATATCGAATTATCATACCGAAATCAAAAAATTTGGTATTTAGTATTCGATATTTTAGTATTCGGTATGGTATTTGGTTTAAGTTTTAAAATAAATTTGTTTAAGTTTTAATATATATATATATATATACATAAATATAAAAAATCTAAAATTTTACTTTTCTTTATTCTATAAGTTTATCAATTAACTCTAAGCAAGTAACAAGACATTTCTAATGATCAAATTTATTCCTTTATGTACAATTTTCTCTCTCTGGGTTCATATTTGCTAGTTTTGGACAAAAATTTTGTCAAGAAATATTTTAGTGTTGTACTTTTGAGTACTTTAATTAAGAATATTACAGTCTATGACTCTATGTACTACTTAGTATTCAAACCGAATAAACCTAAGTTACCGAACCGAATAAACCAAAATCGAAAGGAGAAAAACCAAACCATACCAAATTTAATTAGGTACGGTATTGGTATAGCATTGTATGAAACTGAATACCGAAAATACCGAATCGAAATGTCTAAATACCGTAGCGTACCGACCGACGAACACCCCTAAACACCAAACACACTCGTATTTAACCGTTTGCCAATAGAATTTCTTTATAGTTTCATTAGTGCAAACTTCTACTCAAAATCCCACAAGGCTGATGCTTCTGTTTACCCTTAAAATGGATAACAATTGATTTTGTTCGTGGTTTTAAAGATATGTGAATTTATTCAACACAAATAATCAAGAACGTTAGATAAATAAGTTAAAGACACTATGAATAGTCAAACCAGTCGTAATGTTATGGCCTAGCTTGAACTTGGATTGGGCAATAGTTTCTGCCATCGGTTGGGTCTTGGGTTCAAAGTCAACAAAGAACAAAGAACAAAAGTAAAATAAAGACTTTTCAGTAGCTAGAAAGCAGAGAAATAAATTTACATTACCTTGGTTGTAACGACCCGATTGGTCGTTTTGAGCCCTAGTGCGCCGTTCAGCAGTTCGAGGCCATGAGCAGCTTCAATTCAGGTATTATGACTTGTACGCGGGGCCGGAATTAAATTTCGGAAAGTTCGGAGTTGACTTGGAGAGGAAATTCTCATTTCGGTAGCTTAAGTTGAGAGAATTGACTAGGATTGGATTTTTGAGTAAACGACCTCGGAATCTGGATCTAAAGGTTCTAGCACGTTCGTATGATGATTTCGGACTTGGTCGTATGCCCGGCTCAGGTTTTGGGTGACCCGGGAGTATTTTGGCGCCTATTGTGGAAGTTAGCATTTTGGAAGAAATTTCATAAGTTTGGGTTAAAGTGCATTTTAGTGTTATCGATATCCGTTTGAGATTTCGAGTCTGGGAGTAGCTCCGTATGGTGATTCTGGAGTTGGGAGCACGATCGGAAGTGAATTCGGATGTCCGTGGAGCATTTTGGAGCCATTTGGCTAAAGATAGGAATTTGAAGGTTTAGAGAGGTTTGACCGGAGGTGGACTTTTTGATATCGGGGTCAGAATCCGATTCCGAAAGTTGGAGTAGGTCCGTAATGTCAAATATGACTTGTGTGCAAAATTTAAAGTCAATCAGACGTGATTTGATAGGTTTAAACATCGAAAGTAGAAGTTTGAAATTTTAAGGTTCATAAAGCTTGGATTGGAGGTCGATTCATGGTTTTAGCGTTGTTTGATATGATTTGAGGCCTCGAGCAAGTCCGTAATGTGTTTTGGGACTGATTGGTATGATTGTTTGGGGTCCCGGGGGCCTCGGGTGGATTCCAGATGGTTAACGGATCGAAAATGAAATTTTGAGAAGTACTGAAGCTGCTGCTTCTGTCATAACCGCACCTGCGGTTGGTCGACCGCAGGTGCGAGACCGCAGATGCGGTCCTCCCATCGCAGAAGCGACCCAGGCCAGGCCAGGCCAGGAACCGCAGATGTGTCCTGGAGACCGCAGATGCGGTCCTAGCTCTTTGGCCCATTTTCGCAGATGCGGCCCATTTCTCACAGATGCGGGACCCCAGATGCGGAAATGCTGGAGGCAGTGAGGTTCTTTTAAATTGGGGGTTGGGTTCATTTCAACCATTTTCTTCCATTGGAGCCGATTTGGAGCAACTTTGAGGTGTCATTTTCACCACGAAGCATGAGGTAAGTAATTTATGATAGTTGTGAGTTAAATACATGATTATATATGGATTTGGACATGGAAATTTGTAGAAAACTTGGGGTTTGAGGGAAACCTAGAAAATTGATATTCTTGGAATTTGACCATGATTTTGGGTATGGAATTAAGAGAAAATCATATATTTGAGTTCATGGAGTCATGGGTAAGCTTAATATTCAAAAAAAATCGGAATCCGGGCACGTGGGCCCGAGGGCATTTTTGTCAACCTTTCGATCGGGGTTAGGAATTGTTATAAATTGGATTAATATGAGTTGTTTATCGTATATTAACGAATTTGCATAATCATTGGCTAGTTTTGGGAGTCTTTAGCATCGATTCAAGTCTTCGGAAGGGCGTGGAATGTTGGTTATGGATCTTCGGAGCGAGGTGAGTCTCCTTTCTAACCTTGTAAGAGGGAATCGTCCCCATAGGTAAATTAATTAGTTATGTGATCCTATCTGTGGGGGCTACGTACGCACGAGGTGACGAGAGTCCGTGCGTAGCTACTATTATGTTATTGTCCGGGTAGTCTAGGACCCAAAAGCATGCTGTACTTGGAATACTTGTAATGTTATTGACAGTATGAATTGCTTAATCCTATTGAATTTGGTAAATGAATTTCTAAAAAGGATTAAACCTCATTTTCTTAAATCGTTAAAAGAGAATTTGGCTTTTATTTGGATAAATGTTCCACGATAAACTCTAAATTTGCTGTTTGGGCATATATTTCTGTGTGTACCTGCGTCGCATGTATGATACGCGAGCAGGGTGATTGTTTATTTAAATTTGACCGCGTCGCATGGGTGATTCGTGAGCGGGGCAATAGATTCTTCTATGGTTC
The DNA here is from genome assembly GCF_001879085.1 of Nicotiana attenuata. Classification (NCBI taxonomy): domain Eukaryota; kingdom Viridiplantae; phylum Streptophyta; class Magnoliopsida; order Solanales; family Solanaceae; genus Nicotiana; species Nicotiana attenuata. The sequence continues at coordinate 34,086 of NW_017675498.1, read as the reverse complement.
GTGCCGCTCGACCCTCGACAATGCACATTTTACATTTATGTTGGATCGGGTCGTACGACCCCGGCATGAGTTGCACATGCTTGTATCGCTTGCCTTGAGATTTATTGATATTGCTATCTGCTCTCGACTTGAAATAGTTGTTAATTAATGGATTATGAATCCTGAGACTTAAAAAAAAGGAACTTTCACTTGTTTAGGGACTCATTTGAACCTACTATTGTTATTAATAAATCCGTGAGTTATCGCATTAATAATACTATTACTGGACCTTTAGTAGGTGTCGAAGTTGCCATCTCGTCTCTACTTCTTCGAGATTAGGCAGGATACTTACTGAGTACACGTTGTTTTCGTACTCATGCTACACTTGCTGTGCATTTTTGTTTCACATGCACATGTACTTCTAGTGGCCTACTGGGCGTAGCAGCATGGATGATACCGGGACTAGGTGAGCTGCATTACTCGAGGCGACCCGCAGCTATTATAGTCTCCTTCAGTGTATTGTATTTACTTTCTGTCCAATTGTATTCTGGACGGATGTTGTATTGTATTGTTTCTTAGAAATAGCTCATGCACTTGTGACACCGGGTTCTGGGGATGTCTATGGGTTTGTTCAGAATTTTAAAAGTTGTTAAAGGTTTCACTTCTTATTCAGTGAAATTTACTATGTATAGTTTAAACGTATAAAGAAGAGATTTTAGAAATATTTAAAACGAGAATTTAATTAAGTAATTTGGTTAGCTTGCCTGACAGCGATGACCGGCGCCATCACGACCCTTAGTGAATTTTGGGTCGTGACATTGGTATGCGTGTTACAATGTGTCATATCAAAGAAAAAACTTTCCCTTGATATAGTAGGAGAGTTTTATCCCTAGTACAATTCTAAAAAAGGTAAAAATCCTCCTTTCTCGTCAAATACTGATCCGCTGCCCACGACGGGCGAGATCTGCGTCGTGATATCCTGTGGGGTGCGGATATCACGGTCCTCTGTTAGTCGTGTGCAACCGTTGCTGTGCTTTCCAAGGTCTCGGAGCTCGTTCCGGGTTCGGAGAGGTGTTGTCTTATAAGGCCCAGTGGCGAGCACTCCGTTCGAGCCTTAATACGAGAAGTCCCCAGCTTCGATTCCATCCCCATGTAATCATATCTTTATTTCATTTGACCAGCCGGGGTGCCCATTAGCCCCGGTTTTACCCGTATACAGATAGTCCCCTCGTTTCTCAAAAAGTAGGTTTGCCTAAACGACAAGAAACGATAGATGAACCATGGTTCCTTCCTTCGTACCTTACAACCGAGATGACGGATAAGCCAAAACGTCCCATCAATCGCGTCGTTCTGACTTCAAACACGTGTCGATCATCGGCTGGTCGCCTTCGAATGTGAAACTTCGCGTATTGATTACATTTTCCCCTATAAAAGCTTTGATCTTTTATGCCCCTTTCACTTTCCGATCTAAGCTTTTACCTTCAAATCACTTTTTCAAATCATTATATCTTCATCTTTGATCTTCAAATCTTCATATTTGTTCTTAGATTTCTAAACAGATCTTCATCCTCCCTTCAGATCTTTATAATCTTTACGCCAACCTTTATACTTGTTTCTTCAAACCTTCATACTTTTCCTTCAAATCTTCATACCTTCCAAATTAAGATGGCTAAAACTTCCAAATCAGTTCCTTACTAGGGTGCCCCTTCATCTTCCCACACGGCCACAGATGCCGAGGTGGTTTCTCCCGAGATGGCTTCTCCTGAGGAGGCTGATAACGTCCACAACACACCTCGATAAGAGATATGATACGGTCGTACGCAATATAATTTACCCAACTATGAGTCGGGGTCGAATCCACAGGGAGTTATAAGGGGTGTTAGGAGTATACACTTGAAGAAAGTGAATTGATTTACTACATTTGCACTTCCACAAAAAAAAAATTCAATTCTACTTCTAATATTACTCTAACAATTGTAAGATAAGTAAAAGAAATTAGAAATGAACGAATGTTTTTGGTGTTTTATCAAGTAGTTAAAAATCCTAGGGATGTGACCATAACCTAGGTGTTCACCTAATGTGTTAAAGACGTTAATACTTGTTTTGTTGATTGTGAAGTATTATAGCTCTCAACTATACATTACCCACTCAATACCTCTCGCTCAAATAGTGATTTTGCACAATTTGGCTTTCTCAAGTCCAAATGACTATCAAACAAAATAGTTGATATGAGCTCAAGTCGGGTTCTCACTAATTACCCTTTAGTTAGGCTAATCAAACTCTCAATTAGTCCAATTCCTTATTAGCCAAGTTATCCTTGACTAGGTCCCTCTTTCTCAAGTAGAGACTAAGTCAAAAAGGCATGAATCAATGTTTGCAGCCATTAATTCTAAAATTGAAGCTTGAACTAAGCTAAATAATCAACACCCAATCATAAACAAACATTAAATTAATTACCCATAAGGTTCACACTAGGGTTGGGTCACAACCCTAGTAAGAATCTAGCTACTCATAATGGGAATTGAAGAAAATAAAGAAGAAAAGCTAATTAAACTAATAATTAAAGATTAAAATGATAAAATATAATGTTTAAACACTAAAATAATCACAAACTTCCTGAAATGGCAAAAGGTAACGACTACAACAACTCAAACTTCGAAACTTGACCTAAAATTGTGAAACTCGTCTATTCATAGTGGCCCAAAATTCGCTGACAAAAATGCCCCTCGGGAGGTTCTACAGCCGCACAATTTCATGCGCGATCCGCAGATTCCTTCACTGGGAAGGTGGTTGGGTTCTGTAGCCGCATATTTCTGGATTGCGATCGGAAATTGACTTCTGCAGCCGCACAATTCTTGTCCGGTGCGCACTTCAGCAAGGCTTTAGGACTTGGTCTTTTGCACACTCTCTAAACTTGGAATCATTTGTCAGTGCAGACCATGTTTTGTGGCTGCACATTGATCAAAATCCTGTTGGGTTTTTTCGCTTAGTTTGCTGCCGCAAATGAAATTCTGCGGTTCGCACTTTCTTCTTCGGGCCGCAATTCTTTGCTTCTGTGCCCTTTATTGCCTCGTGATTCGAAACAATCCTTTCTGAGTTGGATTTCATTATGGGAGCACGAACTTCCAACATTCCTGCAATTTGCATATTTTCATTAGTTTTGGGAACATAAATCAATACGTTCGGTCTAAAACAAAAGAAAAAAGGTGCTAATAAGTAGAAAAAATCCCTACTTATCAACTCCCCTAAACTTAAGTATTTGCTTGTCCTCAAGCAAATAAATTAGTTCTCACCTCCTAGAGTTAAGGGTCATTTCAGCGAGTCAAAGATGAGCCATCCACACATAAGTTGGGACCAACAATTACCCACACTACTCATGCATTATCAACAAGGTGACACGTCAAATATTCATGTGCATATAGTTCTAATGTGACATTTGAGCTTCAAGAATTGACTTTACTCATAATGACTCTTGTTCTATCATGTAGGCCATAGTGAACTCCAAACTCTTCCTCATATACTTTTTATTTTCCAAGCTCACTTAAGAAATTAGAACTCAATCCGAAGATTCATGAAAGGCTCACTCATCTCTCACAAGAGAATGTCACAAGTAAGGCTTCAAGTACCATAGGCTTGCCCCTCATGTAGATCGCCACTAATGTAAGCTCAGTCGGTTTGATATCAAATAAGACTTCTTTCGGGATGTAATGAAGGCTTTTGGGTTGTGGTAGGATACCCTATGGGTAAGTGGTTACACCTTTCCTTAAGCACTCCATCTTTTATTTCTCGGCTCACAATTGCCAATTCTTCGGGGCATTTTCTTTTCATTGGGGACTAGAGAGACTTAACATCACTCTTTTTTTATCATTTTATTCTTTTTCTCCCTTTTTGATTTCTCAATGTTTGGGATCATTACCTCTTTTTGAATCCATCAACCCTTCCACTTATTCACGTTTTGCATTTTTCTTTTTGTTCTTTTCTTTTCGTGCCTTCTCTTTCATAAAGATCATTTTTTTTCTCTTGATACATTTTTCACATTCCTCATTCTCCCCCAGACTTATGTTCTAAGCCATTTGTTTCACAAGAGTGTTAAGGAAAGTCTGGGTGCCAAGAGAGGGTCACGACAAAATGGACAAAGGCTTATAACATGGTTATCGAATGAGAAAGGCTAGAGGCTCAAAGGGGTTGACTAGGGATAACAAAATTGGTTGGCAATAGAAAAGTCAATGGGCCAAGGAGAACCTACAATCACTTCTCAAACCAAGCAAAACTTGGGATTTCGCCTTGACCCTACGCACGGATACTTGTACTGGCAACAATTCATCTCACCGCTCACGCAACAAGATTGTAAAACAGGATAGGGTCAAGAGCCTACAATAACCACATTCAAGTTTATAGATCACTATGGTCTAACAAAACCACTCGATGATTACCAAAGTCAACTCAAGAGTCACAAAGTCACTAACTAGAGCTATTCCTTTCAAAAACCTTGTCTCTAACCATAAGCACGTAGTTAAGTGTGTTGGTGCCAATTGAAGTATGGTTGACTCTTCGAGCATGACTTAATTGGGTCTTCTTATTCATTACTACTACTATTATTACCTAGACACAACAACAGACTTATTCCCTTAAGAAGGTTGTCACGCTATCCATCATTGGGATGAGTCACCCGGTTCACACAACAACTACCTTCGGAAAGAACCGTGGTGTTAAGAAAATCAAAGGCTTATTATCTACTAAAACATAAAAAGAAGCTACTTAACAAAACAAGAACTAATATGGAAAATATAAAGATCTAACAAGCAAAACTACTAAATATAGAATGAATATACATAATAAGAGAGAGAGAAAATAGATAAATACAAATAAGAAAAAGAAGAATATTGTCAAATTATTACATGCCAAATGTATCAAAGTGTACCAATGTATCAAATGAACTAAACTTCAACCTCCCCCCCCCCCCCCCCATAAAAGTAAGCATTGTCCCTAATTCTTAGCAAAATAAGAGTAAAAGAGGAGAGGGTGAAGAAAAACTCCCTATGGATCCTTGGACATCTCAGTGTCCCCAGCAATGTCATCGCCCTTAGGATCAGCCAACTGGATCTTATCATCCTCGACTCTAGGTGTGGCTGGGTTGGCGAGCATCTCACGCACTACCTCAGTAGTGTCGGCAGCAAGTTCTGGCTCTTCAGACTGGCTAACTAGTGCTACCGGTACAGATGAGGCTGGAGGATCTAGGGCAGACTGGTGCGGGTCAAGCAGCATGTCAAAGGGAAGGTCTCCACCTGTAACAATTCTGTTCACCTCTCTCCGGAGCTTATCCACTAATTTTTTGCTGGCCTGGGACTTCCTCATCTTATTTACTTCCTTTCCCAGCTCTTCAATCACCGACCCGTGCTATACCAAGGTACTCATGATTGTCTTCTAGTTCTACAAAATCTTCTTAGGGTCTCAATAATGGTAGAAGTAGCCTGAGGCACCTGAGAGGTGGACTGCACTGTAACAGTACTGGACAAGTCAGACAGCTTTCCAGTAGTTGTCTACATCCAGTTGTTGAGACTCACCAACGCCTGGGAGACTCGTATTGCGGATAGTGGAGCAGTGGGAACATGCACTGGCCTCAGAGCTGTGGTGGGAGCAGTGGAAGGAGCTATAGCAGGGGCAATGGATAATGGCGGAGGCATAGCTGCGGCATTGGCGAAACGCTCAACTGAGGTGGATGGAATATCTGCTATCGTAGAAGCTACCACTGCTGGCTCATCAGAATAACATGTAGTGGTAGAATGCTGGGCTTTCTTCTTTGGGTTGCTCGCATCCATAAGTGAATACCAATCAAAAGGCTTCTTCGGCTTCACCTTTGTGTCAAAATCTCTCGGCTCTACCTTTGCATCGGTGAGATATTCTGTAATAGTGTTGGGATAAGGGTATGACGAGCTATCATGCCGTGTTATCACTGAGATGTTGGTCGACATAGTAGCACCCGCATTGATAGGGTACCCAGCCATAATAGATGCCACAAGAAGTGCCCGAGGAATAGGAAGGTGGGTTTCATTCTGGCTTGGATCCAACCTGCTGCAAACAAATGTCAGCCACCCCTTTGCCTCAAAACTCAAAGTGTTCCGCTGAATAGAAACTCCAGCGGCAATCCATGGTGGTGGTGGTCCTGGTGGTTCTAGAATCTCAGCCAACAAAGGTCAGACTTCCTCTTACAATGTGCTCTTCTCCAAATACTTCTTCAGCTCAACATCCTCAAAGCCCAAATACGCATTTAGTGTATGCTTGTCACGCCCCAAAATCCGAGGAGCGAGACCGGCGCTCAACCGAGTGAACCCGAATGAGCAAGCCTGTTTGGTTTCATTCTACCCAAACTAATTCATGAATAAATAGGAGATGGACTCCATTAATCAAATTCTATAAACATGTCATTAACGATTTCCATTTCATTTTCATTAGCAACTTCATTCACAATTTTGAAGACATTATAAGTTTTATACATCATTGCCAAACATCAAAATTTCTATTATAATTCCAATACCCGACACTACCCACAACCTGTCTACGGAGCCTCTAAATACAACTGAAGAATAATATAGAAATGCCGGTAACAAGGCTCCGACTATACCTCAAATACAAAGTACATGATTAACAAATGAAACAGGACCCCGAAATGAAGTGGGGCTCACCAAGTCAGCTGAAAGGATGATGCGGCACTAGCTGCGACCAACACTACCTGCTATAGAAACACCTACATCCATTTAAAGACGTAGCGCCACCGGCAAAAGGGACGTTAGTGTCATCGAATAGCACTAGTATGTATAACTAAACACCATCTAGTTAGAAAGAACTTTCATACAAAAATAAGGAAATAACAAGTATAACTCAAAAGCTTTAAATGATCACAACATTATCAATATAAAAGAACCATACAATTTTCACATCATGTTTCCATAGCCTTTAGTTTGGGGCTTTCAATACTGTTCATCATCATTCACAACGCTTTCTTGAGCGGAGTCCGATCACGGCCCGATCGGCTAGGCCGTCTCCCGGAGACGTCACCATTACCTCATTCATACTTTCCAGTTTCACTCATCAATACATTGCCACCACGTATATATATCATGGCGTCCGATCACGGCCCGATCGGCTAGGCCGCCTTACCGAGGCGTTTCCCTTTTCCATCAGTCATCTCAATTTAATCTTTGTTTCATATATATCATTTCATAGGCACATGGGGCCACAACTATCACATCATATATTTGGCACTAGTCCACATCTCACATCATTCCCAATTTCATTGTTAGATTTGTACTTTAAGATATCATGTGCACACAAGAGCAAATAAATTGTAGGCATAGATGAAACTTCACATAGATGTCACAAAATGTGTAGCTTCAATCTCAATTTAAGGTCTAAACATTTCAATACATAATTCATATCTTTTCCCCTTTCAAGTTATCAAGATAGCACGTTGTTCATGTTGGGACACATTTTTCACACATATAAGGTTACAACACCAATTCATGTAAAATAACAATCAATGCAACAATTCAACTTTAACCTTACCATATTCACACAAACACCAATGAAGCTCAATTTCTAAAAGACGGGGTTTTAGCCATACATACCTTGTTTAAGCTTTCCTTAAGTTACTACGACGTTCCGGAAATTCTATCAATCCCAATCTACTTTGAGACATAACAAAATTGGACACAAATTAGGAAGGTATTCATGGTTTCAGCTCATTTGAGCATTTTATCAAATACTAGTTGAGCATCTTGATTTCAAATCTCTTTTACATGGTTTCCTTCATTCCCCAACCCAATCTTTACTTATTTATGTTCAACAATCTTCCCACAAATCTAATTTGAACAAGAACTACCCTTATTAGTTCTTTAACATCACATACTACAACTTAGTCCCACATGCATGGCCTATTTCTAACCCCCCACAACATATTTGAACCTTTAACCTATTGCATGAAGTTTTGGAAGTAGGACTTACCCGGATGGAGGACAATCTATGGCTATCTTCGTTGATTCTTGAAGACTTGAGCAAGATTTGGATGATTATGAAGTTAGCCCCCCCTCCTTATCTCTCTATATGCTCTCATTTCTCTCTAAAATCAGTAGAAAATGACCCCAAATGAAGCCCCAAAGACCATATATTAAAATGGGGTCGGGTTATAAAAATAGGATAAATAAGCCTCCGACGTCGGGTCTGCGATCGCAGAATGGACCGCAAAATAAGAATGTGGGCCGCATAATGCACCGCAAAATAGGTGCCCAAAACTGGGCAACACTGGCCCAATTTGCGACAGATCTACGACCGCAAAGTCGAAAATGCGACAGAAATGCGATCGCAGATTTGACACAGGATCGCATTTTTCCAGCCTTTGGTAATTTGACCATAACTTTGTGTAGGAATGTCCAAATAACGAACGGTTTGAAGTGTTGGAAACTAGACTCAAAGAACTTTCATTTGATAGATTGTTCATCACATAAAACCTAATACATATTTAGATATGCTCGTTCAAAGTATGAACTAGTGCAAGTACCTTTGGAATCTTAGCCTATTATTAAACTTTTCCCATTTGGCTTACACTTAGGCCTCCCCTTGGACCCCACCTTACTTAATATATGACCGATACACTTGTTTACCAAATCTAATTGATGCCCATCATGTTAATAGCACATAAAATATTATAATTAGCCTCCATGGCACCACGAAATCCTAATTTACTTAGCGATTTTTTTCGGGGCCTTACATTCTCCCCCACTTAGGATCATTCGTCCTCGAATGAGGAATAGAGTCCGACTTAATCGCTTAACATAATAAATCTCTTTTCTCACCTACCTCAAGTCCCTAAATTTTGACTAACTCCCAAATTTTTCAGAAATTTCGGCAGAGTCTCCTTTGTAACTAGGCCTATCCACCTGCTAGAGAACCACCAAGACCATCCTAAAAACACATCCACAACTCGACAAAGCACCATAATGTATATATCAATAACGAGAACCTCAGCATTACAAACACTACTTTATCACGATGATACCTAGACATGGACTGCACATTTTTAAATCATAACACCTAGAAGGTACCTTTCAAATCAAAACCAACTGCTATTCAATCACGAGAAAACATTTTATTTCCACAACACTCTCGGCCTTCAATGTGGCCCCTTATACCTGCAGACTTCGCCAGAACACATTCACGGGAGCAATTTCCACCCCCAAACTTACGTAACAAGGATGACAAGTAGATATCTCGCATAAGCTAACTATCCATTAACTTCACCTTCAATAATTTCCACTGGAATGATACACAATTTATCCCCACCTGCCTTCTTAGACATAGGCATCTGAAAACACAAATTCATGAGGAACAACTATGGGGAAACATCATACTCCTAGTGCGACCTAATGGGAAATGCGCTTACGTACCCTTCATTATCAATTCTCATAACATCTATAGGGGAAAATTTTGAGAATTACCTGTTCACCTTCCAAAACTCTAAATCTCTAGGCGAACACTCACACCAAACCCTTGATGACCTTTAACAATTACTCTAAGATGTGCTATCATAAACTGACCATAAAATTACCTATCAAATATATATGTGATCACACTGCGAAGCTTCATCTTTGACTTGTCTGAACTTACAATACCCAATGGATCTAATACAATGAGGAACAATAAAGTTCAAGATCAGGCTGGAGTTATTCAGGAATCCATTAATGTGCTGAGCAGAGCATTTCATGAGGTTATATGCTAAGAGACACAAAGATTACTACTAACAATACTGACATGGTTAATCATTGTGACGACATCAATTATTAGACAAATAAGGCATAGGGGTAACTCGTACATTGGCAATAGGAACCATTAAGGAGGAATACTCAAGTACGTGAACCACTCGTCTTCTAGAGTGTAGGGAAAATCCGTTTATCAAGAATAAGAATACTCTGGCACCTTGAATGCGATATGGGTTTCAAAATACATGAAGTTGAATTACACTCTTAACATTACTTGACACACGGAATCTATGCCACAAGCCCATGAGGATGAAAAGAAGTTGAACACTTATGAGATTATCATATCTCAAACCGCTTAACCCTTCATGATAGTTGATCCTATATGAGAGAACTAAAGATACGACAACTTGTCTTTCAAATCAATATGCTCATGATATGTGCAAAAATCTAAAGGCATCTAATCTCAACCTTTCACGAGTGAAACCACATAGCTAGGACATCCTACCATAGGGGTGAAATCATGTATTGGTTAGAGGAGTTCCAATGGTTGACATAATGCTCCGGAAAGAAAGACAATTAAAACTCATATCCTCCTTAAGGAGGTGAAATGCCAGGGGTAGCAAAATTTCCCGCACATGACAATGACGTTGTCAATAATCCTAGAAGCCGAGTGAGCAGAAGGCCACGTAACCCATCCAATCCGACCCATTTAAGACTTTTGAAAAGGGGACACACTTTGGTTTGAAATCATGGCAATATAAGCTTGAACCTTAAGGAAAATCATTACTTTTGAAACCCATGAGACAAGCCCTTGTAGTCCTAGAGAATCGTTTACATTGGCAAGAAATTACTTAAAATCATTACGAGCTAGTATAGAATAAGGCCTCGAAGCGACCGTATGAATAATTATGAAAGGATGAGAAGTCTTGATGCACTTATCGGAGAAGAGTACCCTATGTTATCTAGTCATAGGGACAAGTAGAGCATGTAGATGATTGTTAGAAGAGCATCTACAAGGAATACCAGCAATATTTATTTATTCTAACAAAAGGAATATGTCCCCATCCTTAATGCTATAAGACTTCCTCTTTGATGCCATGAAACATAAATGAATTTTACAATGAGATTTATCAGATGAAATAGATAGTAGGGTAGCAAAACTAATGAGCACCATTTGGAACCAACAAGCTTAAACCAAGTTGAAGACATTAGAAGTCTGTAGAAAAGGAGAAATTTGCCCACTCTCAGGGCGCTTGTAGAGTACATAAAAGTGAGGTTACTTAAATCATAACATATAGTTGGATAACTAGTCGAGACTTTGAGATAATATCGCATCGAAGATTACGGGTAAATAACGCATGATGCAAGACAAATTAAAAGAAAGTGAGAGAGCCTTATGGAAGTAACCTTTACATTGTAACCACTAGGAATGGTGGTAATATAAAGCGATTACGAGAAGCTACATTTTTGAAAGAAGATCTCTGTATGTAGTCACGTGATGTGTAGCTCCAGAATTCAAAAATCCAATTATGTTTTGCAACTCAACTTCACAATGAAGCACTATAGCACACTTCTACACAACCAACTATTACCAGCCAAATTAGGAGACGCTATAAGACTTGATTGAGAGAAAAGTTTTGGCATATGAATGTGTTACTAGGTGTATTGCTTCTTGGTCAACCCAAAACCAAAGGCGAGAGTTAGACTGATAAGCAGATCGTTGGACTAGCACATGTGTAGATAATCCATTATCGAAAGGAGATCATTCAATCTCAGCAATTGCGGCATGCTATCAACCCTTAATGAACTTGAAGTGAGGTGGGAACCCAATGAGATAGTATAAAATAATTATGGAAGGTTTGTAGATGTTCATAATGAGTTCTCCATGGATTTTGACTTGAGAAATACCTAGATGCTAATGAAAGACAGAAAGACAAGAGAAACAGACGTTGTACTACGATAAGATAACCTCCAAAGGTGCACTTGGTCTTGACGGAGAGCCTAGTAAGGGTCCTTACGAGAAAGGAAGTGTTACAATGACACATAGAAGGATATGTTCTCACATGGTTATCGAACAAGTGTTGGGAAACTAGCACAATGAATTCACTAACTAAGGAACACAATTAACACATGTTGTGGAGGTGTAAAGAGAAAATAAACATTTGTTATAAGCTGGACATGCTTCTGCTATATTAACTCCCAACTGCAATATACGACCACGCCACGAGCAATTACAATACTAGGACAAAGTGAGCTACTTACTACGGGATGTCCCAAGTGGACACGAAAGTTATGGCGACACAAGATCTTCCTATGACGGGGATGTGAGGACCTCAATTCTCAGAGAGACTTTATGCACATGTTGACCATTTCGATTGACATGTACTCATGTGATAGGTGTTAAGGTATGCTCTTATGTTACTAGATAGTGAGAAGCTTTCATGATGATATTCGCAAGAGAGTAGATTGACTTGTTCAAACCATATAAGCCATATACACAACTGAGTAAAAGAGTGACTCAAGAAGGATCGCAACACTGGGATGCTTTACATGGAACTCGACACCATATAAGTAAACCTTACGACGGTGCATGCATAGGCACAAGTGGGCAGATGTTGTCTATTTCAATAAAATATTCTGTAAGAAATTCATCAGGTATAGTCCCTTGTTAAGAATTTAGGAAATGCAAGTCGGTAGTATTAATCCTAGAGGCGTAACCCCATTCAAGGACACAATTATAGAACTTAATTCCACAAGAATGTAAATAAGAGGATTTGTAATAGAGTGGATTCACGAATAATGCGTCTCGTTCAAAGAGTCGATACATGCAATGTTTTGTTATTCAACACCTTGTTAAGACCATGTTTATGAGAATTCTTCAATATGGATGTACATATACAACGAGTAGAAATTTTGATTTGACTCACTTAATGACATTAGGTTGGTAGGGAATAGCTTAATCGATACCCCTCGACTTCACATCCCTAACGTACGTAGGTAACATACCGATATGCTATAGGATTTGGTGGTGCAGTGGCATCATAGGGACAAGGACACTCCCCTCTTAGCGATAGGTTCTACCAATCCCTCCACAGCCCAATACATTCTCCTAACAAGTCCTTGGGCAATCCCCTCGGACTCAATGGTGGGATCACTCCCCCTCATGGCTTCCAATTCGCGGATTATGGTATCATGATTACTCATGTTGAGAGTAAGTCTTAGAGAGCAAACTAACTCCCTAACTTGAGCTCTATCGCACGATTGGAGTATCAAAGAAGGGTGAAATTCCTAAATGTTCGAATAGCCTCTAACTTATAGATGTGGTCGACTACACACCAATAAGAAGGACTCTACTAGACACGGCTCCGAGACATCCTAGGACACTTTAAAACCTTAGGCTCTGATACCAAGTTTGTCACGCCCCAAAATCCGAGGAGCGAGACCGGCGCTCAACCGAGTGAACCCGACTGAGCAAGCCTGTTAGGTTTCATTCTACCCAAACTAATTCATGAATAAATAGGAGATGGACTCCATTAATCAAATTCTATAAACATGTCATTAACGATTTCCATTTCATTTTCATTAGCAACTTCATTCACAATTTTGAAGACATTACATGTTTTATACATCATTGCCAAACATCAATATTTCTATTTTAATTCCAATACCCGACACTACCCACAACCTGTCTACGGAGCCTATAAATACAACTGAAGAATAATATAGAAATGCCGGCAACAAGGCTCCGGCTATACCTCAAATACAAAGTACATGATTAACATATGAAACAGGACCCCGAAATGAAGTGGGGATCACCAAGTCAGCTGAAAGGATGATGCGGCACTAGCTGCGACCAACACTGCCTGCTATAGAAACACCTACATCCATTTAAAGACGTAGCGCCCCCGGCAAAAGGGATGTTAGTGCCATCAAATAGCACTAGTATGTATAACTAAACACCATCTAGTTAGAAAGAACTTTCATACAAAAATAAGGAAATAACAAGTATAACTCAAAAGCTTTAAATGATCACAACATTATCAATATAAAAGAACCATACAATTTTCACATCATGTTTCCATAGCCTTTAGTTTGGGGCTTTCAATACTGTTCATCATCATTCACAATACCACCGCTTTCTTGAGCGAAGTTCGATCACGGCCCGATCAGCTAGGCCATCTCCCGGAGACGTCACCATCGCCTCATTCATACTTTCCAGTTTCACTCATCAATACATTGCCACCACGTGTATATATCATGGCGTCCGATCACGGCCCGATCGGCTAGGCCGCCTTACCGAGGCGTTTCCCTTTTCCATCAGTCATCTCAATTTAATCTTTGTTTCATATATATCATTTCATAGGCACATGGGGCCACAACTATCACATCATATATTTGGCACTAGTCCACATCTCACATCATTCCCAATTTCATTGTTAGATTTGTACTTTAAGATATCATGTGCACACAAGAGCAAATAAATTGTAGGCATAGATGAAACTTCACATAGATGTCACAAAATGTGTAGCTTCAACCTCAATTTAAGGTCTAAACATTTCAATACATAATTCATATCTTTTCCCCTTTCAAGCTAGCAAGATAGCACGTTGTTCATGTTGAGACACATTTTTCACACATATAAGGTTACAACACCAATTCGTGTAAAATAACAATCAATGCAACAATTCAACTTTAACCTTACCATATTCACACAAACAACGATGAAGCTCAATTCTAAAAGGCGGGGTTTTAGCCATACGTACCTTGTTTAAGCTTTCCTTAAGTTACTACGACGTTCCGGAAATTCTAGCAATCCCAATCTACCTTGAGACATAACAAAATTGGACACAAATTAGGAAGGTATTCATGGTTTCAGCTCATTTGAGCATTTTATCAAATACTAGTTGAGCATTTTGATTTCAAATCTCTTTTACATGGTTTCCTTCATTCCCCAACCCAATCTTTACTTATTTATGTTCAACAATCTTCCCACAAATCTAATTTGAACAAGAACTACCCTTATTAGTTCTTTAACATCACATACTACAACTTAGTCCCACATGCATGGCCTATTTTTAACCCCCACAACATATTTGAACCTTTAACCTATTGCATGAAGTTTTGGAAGTAGGACTTACCCGGATGGAGGACAATCTATGGCTATCTTCCTTGATTCTTGAAGACTTGAGCAAGATTTGGATGATTATGAAGTTAGCCCCCCCCCCCCCCTATCTCTCTATATGCTCTCATTTCTCTCTAAAATCAGTAGAAAATGACCCCAAATGAAGCCCTAAAGACTATATATTAAAATGGAGTCGGGTTATAAAAATAGGATAAATAAGCCTCTAACGTCGGGTCTGCGATCGCAGAATGGACTGCAAAACAAGAATGTGGGCCGCATAATGCACCGCAAAATAGGTGCCCAAAACTGGGCAAGACTGGCCTAATTTGCGACAGATCTGCGATCGCAAAGTCGAAAATGCGGCAGAAATGCGATCGCAAATGACGAACGGTTTGAAGAGTTGGAAACTGGACTCAAAGAGCTTTCATTTGATAGGTTATTAATCACATAAAACCTAATACATGTTTAGATATGCTCGTTCAAAGTATGGACTAGTGCAAGTACCTTTGGAATCTTAGCCTATTTTGAAACTTTTCCCATTTGGCTTACACTTAGGCCTCCCCTTGGACCCCACCTTACTTAATATATGACTCATACACTTGTTTACCAAATCCCATTGATACCCATCATGTTAATAGCACATAAACATTATAATTAGCCTCCATGGCACCACGAAATCCTAATTTACTTAGCAAATTTTTCCGGGGCCTTACAATGCTGATCAAACCTCACTTTGAGGTTGCGTACTTTGGTCACTTTCGTCCCTTTCTTTATATGAGCTACATTAGCATAGAATTTATGGACGAGGTATTATTTGGCATCCACTACACTTTTGGGTGAACCACATCCACCCCTTTCGTTCCCTAAACTGTCTTAATATAACTGGGTTGTACCTCTCCAAATCCTTCAACAGAAACTGTCGCTCAAGAGTTAGCGACCTTACTGGCCCCCACATGTGGAAGCTGGTGAAGGCAACCAGGCTGACAAAGCGATCCTCCCAAACCTTTTTCTTCTTTGATTTTTCAGGGAAGGAAGCTGTAGTATCTCCCCCTCTGCCATCATCGGGGATATCAGATGTATCATGTGCCTCAGGGACTGGTGTAGCCAATGGCTCAGAAGCCTGACTAGCACTCTCTGACCCACCGGAAGCACTGTGGGATGAAGATGGCTCGTCCCTGAGCTGGTATCTCCATTGCGGCCTCGACTGTATGGCCGGCTTCTCCTAAAAATGGCTTAGTTCCCACTGACAATTTCCTAGACGGGACATATGAGCTAGTCTCGGGGAGGTCTGCACCTCTTCCTCTGCCGGTTGTTGCTTTCTTTCTTATTGTCTTTGGCTGGCCAAGGGTTAAGGCACTTTTGCCTCGACCCCGAGAAGATTCACCTCTCCCTTTTGAAGTTTCTCCTTGTCCTCTTGATCAAACCATTATTTGTATCAAGCAGAAAAGATTGTTAGTTGAAATTTTATGTTCAAACACATACTGCAAACATGTGAGTAAAGGATAAACCAGAAGATACAGTGGGGGTATACAGTTGAATCATGCTTGCAGGGGAAAGTGATATGCGGTCCGCACAATTTTACCTACGGTCGTAGATAAGGAATCGCAGACCGCACATTTCTGTTGTGCGACTGCAGAAGTGAAGCACGATTCGAACAATTTGACTTGTGGCCGCACCTCTGAATCCCAAAAATGCTAGCTCTCTGATGATAGAGAAATTACCAAATTGCGGTCGCAAGAAGATTCTTGAGTCCGCACAATTAGACATGCGGTCGTACATTGGTGTCTCAAAGTGAGTACTCTTTGGTGACAGAAGATGTGTTGTTCTGCCGCCGTAATGGGAATTCTGCGGTTCACACATTTTAACTTGGGGCCGCAGATTCCTTCTTCACTAAGTTGCCCAAATTCATCATCTGCAGACCGCACAAATTCAAGTGCGGCCGCAGATTTCAAAAGTTACGTACAGAGCTAATCTTTCTATTTAGGTTTTTCAATTTCTTGCACAATTAGACATGGCAATATTGTAAAGACATGAACGTATACTAACCCAGTCCCCATAGAGCATGTATCAATTTAACCCATATAGACACACAATTGAACTCTAATAACAAATGGCCTAAAAAGAACTAAAAATATACAAATTAAACTAACAAAAAAGTAACGTGAAATAGAAACATACCAAATAGAGTAAGTGTAATGAGTGAATGATCAAGGTGGCTGTGTGTGTGAGCAGATAGAAATCCCCAAGAAAATTTAATAGAGCGCAAATTTTAGTTCAGAGAGTGAAAAGTGTAAAATGGGACATGATCCTCTATTTATACTAAATGTTCGATAAGGGAAAAAAGAAAGAGTGCGGTCTGCGCTCTATCACCTGGGGGCCTCAACTCAGAACTTCATCTGCAGTCCGCACAATCTCAGGTAAGGCCACAGATTTCACGTGCGGTCGCAGATCGACCTCCGCACTGACAAGCTTAAACTTTAGAGAGTTAGTATTTTTAACATCTCAATTGTGCGGTCCGCAAGCTAAATGTGCGGCCGCAATGCTTTTTGCTATAACACCGACAAATGTGCGGTACGCACAATTAAAATGCGGTCCACATTCCTTATAACACTTAGCCATAATTTCGTCCACAATTCCTATAAGTCACACTCACCCATGTAGCACACTTCAAATCAAGTTAGAACAAAAATAACACCGAACTACAAAATAAAAAGGAAAAGAAACATGGGTTGCCTCCCAATAAGCGCCTGATTTAACGTCGCGACACGATGCAGAATATCCTCAAGTGAATTGAATGACTGCCATGGCGTGGCTATCTCCAACATTTCCCAAGTAGTGCTTCATCCGGTGACCATTGACTCAGAATACTTCATTGTTTTTGTTCTTCAAGTCTAATGCACCAAAAGGTGTCACACCCACAATTTCAAAAGGACCACTCCATTTAGATTTTAGCTTCTCGGGAAACATCCGCAACCTTGAGTTAAACAACAATACAAGATCACTCACCCTGAACTCCTTGTTCCAAATGTATTTTTCATGAAAATATATCATCTTTTCTTTGTACAAGGATGAACTAGCATAGACATGGTACCAGAACTCATCCAATTCATTCAAGTGTGCAACCCTCAAGTTAGCGGCTACATCCCAATCAAGATTCAACTTCTTTAGCGTCCACATAGCCTTGTGCTCTAGCTCCACTGGAAGATGAAAAGCTTTCACAAACACCAATTGGTATGGCGACATTTCGATAGGTGTTTTGTAAGCCGTCCGATAAGCCCATAATGCATCATCAAGCTTCTTGGACCAATCCATCCGATTAGCATTTACCATTTTGGACAGAATACTCTTTATCTCCCGGTTGGAGACTTCCACTTGCCCACTAGCTTGTGGGTGATAGGGAGTCATACTTTTTGAATAAAACCATAATTTCAAGTAAACTGTCGAAAGCCTTGTTGCAAAAATGTGACCTCTCATCGCTTTATAATTGCACGTGGAGTACCAAACCTTGTGAAAATATTCTTTTTCATGAAAGCCACCACACTTCTCACCTCATTGCTGGGTAAAGCAACGACCTCAACCCATTTGGACATATAATCCACCGCGACCAAAATGTAGGTGTTTCCACAAGAACTCACAAAAGGTCCCATGAAGTCAATACCCCACACATCAAAAATATCAATCTCCAAAAAAGTTGTGAGAGGCATTTTATTTTTCTTTGAGATTCCACCGCCCCGTTGACATTCATCACATATTTTCACTAACTCACTTGCATCTTTGTAAAGAGTGGGCCAATAGAAACCACAACTAAGCACTTTGGTTGTCGTTCGCTCCACCATGATGACCACCATATAGCGAAGAATGGCAAGCCCCAATAATTTTACCTTGCTCTTCTTTTGGTACACATCTTCTAATCACCCCATTCGTACAAATCCAGAAAAGGTATGGTTCATCCCAATAATAATCTTGACAATCCCGTTTGAGCTTCTTCTTTTGGCTTGAAGAGAACTCATCCGGGATGATTTCACACACAAGAAAATTTGCTAGATCCGCGAACCATGGCAGCTTTTTCATTAAAATTGTCAAGGGTTCTCATCGGGGAAAGAGTCATTCATGTTGGCCATCATGCGGCCTCCTCTCCTCCTCCAAACGAGACAAGTGGTCCGCCACTTGGTTTTCACTTCCTTTTCTATCTTGGATGTCAATATCAAATTCTTGCAACGATAATACACATCTCATCACCCGAGCTTTGGAGTCTTTTTTGCGCATAAGGTAACAAAGTACCGCATGATCCGTGTGGACAATGACTTTTGCACCCATCAAGTACGGTCGGAATTTCTCAATTGCAGACACAATAGAAAGGAGCTCTTTCTCCGTATCGGTATAGCTGACTTGGGAACTATTCATGGTCTTACTAGCATAGTAGAACAGATGAAAAATCTTGTTGATGTGTTGCCCAAAGTAGCCCCAGCCTCTACGTCACTTGCATCACACATGAGTTCAAAAGGTACACTCCGATTTGGAACGGTGATGATGGGAGTAGTTGTCAACTTGAACTTCAACAATTCAAAAGCTCTCATGCAATCATCATTGAAGTTAAACTTAGCCTCCTTCTCAAGAAGCTTACAAAACGTGTTCAGCACCTTAGAGAAATCTTTGATGAAACGCCGGTAAAAACTGGTGTGACCTAAGATACATCGCACACCCTTCACCGAAGTTGGAGGTGGAAGTTTAGAAATCACCTCAATCTTTGCCTTGTCAACTTTAATTCCATTCCTTGAGATTTTGTGGCCAAGGAAAATGCCTTCTTCGACCATGAAATGACATTTCTCCTAATTGGGCACCAAATTTGTTTCTTCACATCTAGCCAACACTTTGTCCAAATTTACAAGGCAATCATCAAAAGAATCTCCAACCACCGAGAAGTCATCCATGAAAACATCAAGGTATTCCTCCACCATGTCTGTGAAGATAGCCATCATACACCTTTGAAAAGTCGTCGGTGCATTGCATAACCCAAATGGCATCCGCTTGAAAGCAAAAGTACCGTAGAGACATGTAAAGGTTGTTTTCTCTTGATCTTCCGAAGCAATGAGAATTTGGCAGTGTCCCGAGTACCCATCAAGAAAATAATAGAAAGTACGGCCGACTAATTTATCGAGCATTTGATCTAAGAAAGGAATTGAAAAGTGATCCTTCCTTGTGACTTTGTTGAGCTTGCGATAGCCCATACACACCCTCCAAGCGGTCATTGTTCTTGTAGGAATCAACTCATTCTTGTCATTGGTGACCACCATGATGCCCCCCTTCTTTGGGACACATTGAACCGGAGAAGTCCTTGAACTATCGGATATGGGGTAGACAACCCCGACATCCAACCACTTGATAATCTCCTTTTTGACAACTTCTTGCATAGCCTCATTGAGTCTCATTTGATGTTCAATAGATGGTTTGACGACATCCTCCAATTTGATCTTATGCATGCAAAAGGTGGGCTTATTCTCCGAATATCCGCCAAGGTCCACCCAATATCCTTCTTCCTCTTTTGTAGCACCGCTAATGTGCCAATGTGGAATATACCTGCACGATAGTCAAACAAGAGGAAAGAATAACCAGTAAAGAAGGACCAAGAAATTCATACCGAAGATGTGGAGGCAATGGCTTCAACTCCAAGGTAGAAGGCTCTTCAATAGAAGGCTTTGTAGGAAAAGTTTTCCTATTTTCAAGATCCAAGGATAATTTTCGGGGTACATAGTTGTACGACCCCATTGCTTGCAAAGAGTTCACACATTCCATGAAGCCATCCATCTCGTCATCATTAAAGTTGAGCAAGACGGCCTCCAACATATCACCAACATTAATTGTAGCATTTGTTTCATCAACAATATCAGTCACCAAGTCCACAAAATAGCACACTTCATTGCTATTTGGTTGCCGCATGGATTTATACATATGGAATACCACTTTTTCATCACCAACCCGAAAGGTAAGTTCTCTGGATTCAACATCACAAAGAGCCTTCCCGTAGAAAGGAAAGGTCTCCCAAGAATAATCAGCACCTCATAATAAACTTCACAATCTAGAATGACAAAATTCGCCGGAAGAATGAATTTATCAACACAAACCAAGACATCTTCAATCACTCCCAAGGGCCTCTTTATAGTAGGATCAGCCATTTACAATCTCATAGAGGTGGGTCTTGGTTGCCCAATTCCCAAAGTCTTCATAACTGAATAAGGCATCAAATTGATACTTGCCCCAAGATCACAAAGAGCTTTAGCAAACTCAGCACTTCCAATTGTACAAGGAATCGTGAAAGCACTGGGATCCTCCAACATAGGAACCATTAAATGCACAACTGCACTCACTTGATGAGTGACTTTAGTGGTTTCAAAATTCATTGACTGCTTCTTTTTCACGTGATCCTTCATAAACTTTGCATAACCTGGCATTTATTCCAAGGCTTCAACTAATGAACATTGGTTGAGAGACTCTTTATCATTTGAAAAATCTTCTTGAATTGATTCTCACCATTTTTCTTGGCAAGTCTTTCAGAGTATGGAGGTGGGGGCATAGGCAATGGTGCATTAGCCTTTTGCACTACCGGCTCCGGTATGTCAATAATGTGATCCCTAGATGGGTTCACCTCCTCTTGAGTCTCTTCCACACTATCATAAATGTCAATCCGAACTTCATCATTAGGTTGCACCAAATTGTTCGGGATCTCTTCTTCTTCCATCACTTGATCATAATCAACAAGTTACCTTTGACTTGAGGTGGGTACATTCCCACCTCTTCCACTTCTTATGGTAACGGCCATGGCATGCCCCGTGTTGTTGCCACCCTTTGTGTTTACTACCATGTCACTTGGTAGTGCCCCCTTAAGGTGAGAATTTAGAGCTTGAGAAATTTGCCCCATTTGCACTTCTAAGTTGCGGACTGAAGTGTTGTGTGAGGCAAGTTGGGCATCCGAATCTGCATTCTTTTCCATCATTTGCTTGAAAATATTTTCAATATGCCCCATCTCATTGTTTGAAGAACTTGTACCATGGGAAGGATAAGGAGGCGGGTTGATCAGTTGTTGGTACATCAGGGGCCTTTGAAAGCCCGACCCCCCGTTGCCTTGGTTGTTGTTCCATCTGCCTTGATTGTTAACCCC